>NW_001849536.1:130548-131990 GCF_000209065.1 Trypanosoma cruzi
CACTCAATCTAACACGGCATGTAAACTGGCACACAAACTTTTTTCTGCACTGAGCACCGCGTTGCATGAGTCAAGAGATGAAGTGCAGGGAGGTTCCTCTTCTTGTGTTTGTTCTGAAGGGCCATCGTCATGCTGCGCCACATCCCACACGGCACGTCATTTGCCCGAATTGAAGGTGCTGCAGCTCACAGAGGAGGGGCGACAGTGTGGCGTAGAGCATCTGCTGGAAAGTCAAGCCTACGGCCTTATTATTCTCATTGCGAGTACATATACAGATGGAACCGCTCCAGAGTCGTCGCAGGTTTTTGCGAATCTTCTGCAGGACGCATATACAGACTTCCGTGTGCCTCGTGACACACTTGCCAAGAAGAAGTTAGCCATCTTTGGCTTAGGCGATATCGCGTACGGGGAAAAGCACTTCAATCGCTTTGCAAAGAACGTGTATATGTGGTGTAAAGGCCTCGGGGCGACGTTTGTGGTGCCGCCGGTGTATGCGAGTGAGGCAAACACGATTCCCCTTTTTAACATGTTTACGGCATCTTTGGTGAAGTGGGTTGGTCGTGTCACCTTCACCGCGGATGGTGTGACGATTTTAAAAAGACAGCAAAAACAGCTGAAGGAAAAGGAGCAACTAAAGTTGTGTAATGATGTGGAGTTAAAAGGACATGCCACTTATAACAGCGAAGAAGATGAAGAGGACGAAGAGAGGGAAGAGGAGGATGAAGAAAACGGCAGAAAGAAGCGGAATCACAACAGTGAAGGCGATGTCGAGGACGTCGTGACGGATGATGAGGATGAGGGTGAAGATGCCAACGGCCAAAGTGGCAGTGTGGATCATGCGGTACAGGCTTCATCCAGTGAACCACCGGAGTTGTTGTACCCGCGGCTACGTCAAAATCTGCAGCGTCAGGGGTATCATCTTGTCGGCTCCCACAGTGGTGTGAAGTTGTGCCGCTGGACGAAAGCGATGCTACGGGGCCGTGGTGGGTGTTACAAGCACACCTTTTACAACATCGTTTCCCATCAGTGTATGGAGATGACACCGAGTCTGGCGTGTGCCAACAAGTGTGTCTTCTGCTGGCGACATCACACGAATCCTGTTTCACGCACATTTCGCTGGAAAGTTGACCCACCGCAGTTACTGATCGCGGAAGGGATTGCGGGGCATCAGAAGATGATGAAGCAGATGCGTGGGGTGCCAGGTGTGACGTCCGAGCGACTGGAAGAAGGAATGCATGTACGTCACTGTGCCCTCTCACTCGTCGGGGAACCGATTATGTACCCGGAGATTAACACCTTTGTCGATCTTCTGCATGAGCGAGGCATCTCCTCCTTTATGGTGACAAACGCACAGTTTCCTGAGCAACTACATGCATTGAAGCCAGTGACGCAACTGTACCTTTCCATCGACGCTCCCACACCGGAGGAGTTGAAGCGTGTGG
>NW_001849536.1:132090-142314 GCF_000209065.1 Trypanosoma cruzi
CGTGCGGGAGCTGCGTCGTAAGCCGCAACGAACTGTGTTTCGTCTGACGCTTGTTAACCAATACAACACGGAGAACGTTGCCGCCTACGCCGACTTGGTGCGACTTGGCTGGCCGGACTTTATCGAAGTCAAGGGCGTCACGTACTGCGGCACAAGTGCGGCATCCACGCTGAGAATGAAGGAGAATGTGCCGCGGCACGAAGAAGTGGTACGATTCTGTGCGGCCCTCTGTGAGGCGCTGGCCTCCGATACCGCTCCCAGGGACAAACGAACATGGCTGGGCACCGAGCCGGAGACAGGACCCTTACAGCGCGATCTTAACTGTGATGAGAAAAGGACGTCGGTTAACAACATGGAGAATAACAACAGGAGGTGTAATCGTAAGGATGAGGAGGAAGGGGTGGGGATAAATTTTAGCGGTCCATACAGCATTGCATGCGAACATGAGCACAGTTGCTGCGTTCTCATTGCCCTACGCCGCTTCCTAGTGAATGGAGTTTGGCATACATGGATTGACTATGAGAAGTTTAATGCATTGGCCCGTAGTGGGCGGACGGAATTTACAGCAGCGGAGTATGCGGCGCCGACACCGTCATGGGCGGTGTTTCGCTCAAATGAAAAGGGCTTTGACCCCACACAAGTCCGCGTCCATCGCAAGAGCGGTAATACAACCGTGGTGACTTCCAGTTGCTAAGAATATACAAGTATGTATGTATGTATGTATGTGTGTATCTATGTGCGTGTGTTGCTGTTAAACTTAATTTTTCTGTATCCTTTTTTTTTAGTTATTGGAGGGGACATCAAGGAGAATGAATTTAAAAAATAAAAATAAAAAAAGAATATAGAAGAAATGAAAATTTAAGTAAACTACACATGCAGACGCACAAATATACATACACATACATATATATATATATACTTCTTTCTGGTAATAGAATGGGATTTTGCAGAGCGAAGGATAGCGATCGGAACACGATAAGGACGGAAAGGAAAGGAGAAAAGAAAAGAAAATAGGAAGAGAAAGAAAAGGACAGTGATTATATGAAGAATGATAAATATAAATATATATATGGGTAGGAGGGCTGCTTTTTTGTAGTTGTTGTTTTTGTTGTGGCCTTTTTCTCTCTCTCTCTCTGGTGAGTGAAGTAAGCGGGGAACGGGGGGGGAAAGGCAACTTCCATGAAGAAGAAACAGGAGCATGCATGAGTTAAAAAGGATGGCCTTGTGAAGGCTCCTAACATCACTTCTTTTCTTTTATTTTCTTTTCTTTGTTTTGCTGTTGTTGGTTGTATTGACATTTATTTATATTTATTTATTTATTTCCCTTTTTTTTCTGGTGTGATATGACTTCTTTTTTTTTGGGGGGGGAGGGGGGAAGGGGGCCTGTGCATTACGCCACGCCTCTCCCTCTTTCTTTCTTTCTTTCTTTCTTCCCCACTTTTCTTCTTTTATATTTCTCTTCACATGCCTTGTTTATTTATTTGTTTGTTTTTTCTTTTTTCTTCTTTGGACGTAGTAGTAAAGAAATAAATAAATTATATTTATTTATTTATTTATTTATTACGGCACTTTTTTTCTGTGTGTGTGGGAGTGGGGAAGAGGTGTGTTTACACACACACACACGCACACGCCTACACACACGCACAGACTTTAGTTTTGTGTTAAGTTATTAGGCAACGGAGAGAAGTTTGAAGAAATATTTTTAAAAGTAATTTGTTTATTGTTGTTTTTTTCCTTTTTTTTTTTTGCTCGCGCATAAAAATGTCTTCAACGCCTGAACGTAAAGGGCGGGGTAATGCCACCAGGCCATCACGGAAGTCACCCCGAATCCGGCGGCAACCACCACCACCACCAGCATCACCATCGTCATCATCGTCGTCACAAGTGAAGGGAAAGGGGGAGCAACAGAAGCGTTTTTCCTCATCTGCGAGGTCGTCGCATATGACGCCGCATCGAAATGGTCACGACAGTAAAACACCGACTGTCTTCTCACGGACCGGAATATTGAAGCGCTCCCCGCCGCTCCAGTGGGAGTCTTCCGCCCCCAGTCGCTCCCCGATGTCAAGTAGAGGTATATTCTTCAACGAACATCAGCGAATGGGCTCCTCCATCGCGAATACCGTAGGCGGCCCTAAAAAAAGCAACCTCCACGTTAACCACGCCGGCAGTCCAAATGGGACGACAGTTTCCCGATCCTTGTACGAAGTGAGCCCTCTTCTTGGAACAATAAACTCGGATAATTTGGCGGTATCGAAGGATGTCGTCACCACAAGTTCCCGTCTCGTTGAGCCTGGGAGCGTGAGCGTCGTTGTGCGTATTCGACCGCAGTTTTCAAGGAAAACGACGCAGCCCTGTTGCCGTGTTCTCGGTGCTCCCGGTGTTGTGGAATACACGGTGTCAATGAGGGAGCCCAGTGCTTTGGGGAATGGCGTCCAGATGCCCTCTTCCTCTGCTGTATTTAACCGGCAACCTGCCACCGGGGCAGCATCGCAGGAAACGCGAAAAATTCTCTTCTCCTTTGATGCCACTCTTGGCGAGACCGCTAGTCAGGCCGATACGATGGCGTGCGTTGGAACGAAAATGCTGCATTACCTTCTTAATGGATACAATGCCACCATCTTATGTTATGGCCAGAGTGGGAGCGGCAAGACGCACTCGATGCTTGGACCGGCTGGTGGCATTCCCGATCGTATTCAAAGGCGTGAGGACTTTGGCCTGGTCCCGCGCATGCTCGAGCAGCTCTTTACCCGCCTACAAGAAAAGTTTCCACGGGAACAGGAGGGGGGTGAAAAACTTTCGCATGTGGTCCACCCCAATTCGGTGGGAGCGGATGGGGAGAATAAAGGGATGACAAAATCATTTTGGCAGCTGGAGATTGGTGTGTTGGAACTTTATCAAGAGGAATTGCGTGATTTGATGGCAGATAGCCCACCGCTGTTCTCCCCAAGCCGTGCGGATAGTCTCTTCAGCGTCTCCAACGGCGTTGGGACAGGCAGGACGTCTTTTGTACCGGAGTTTGACGAAGAAAACGGATCCGATGCACCGGATATTATGGAAACCGTGGATAAGAGCCCTAGTGCGTCCCGTTCTTTCCCAACGTTTACATCACGCTTACGAAATATGCGGTCGGTACCACCCACGGCACGGGAATTAAAAATACGTGAAGATCCAGATTGGGGGGTTGTCGTGAGTGGTCTTTCATGGCACCCGGTGAATTCTTTTGAGGAAGCCATGCCGGTACTTCTGCGGGCTGAACGCATGCGTCGTGTGGAATCCACGGCGTTAAATGAACGAAGCAGTCGCTCGCACTTTTTTGTGTTTCTTTCCCTACAACAGTGGGGCG
Organism: Trypanosoma cruzi; assembly: GCF_000209065.1. Lineage (NCBI taxonomy): Eukaryota > Euglenozoa > Kinetoplastea > Trypanosomatida > Trypanosomatidae > Trypanosoma > Trypanosoma cruzi. The sequence continues at coordinate 135,434 of NW_001849536.1, forward strand.
TTGTGGAGACGAAGCAGTCGGGGGAGCGTTCAACGGCGGTTGTCAGCAACCGAACGCGTTCACTGCTGACGCTTGTTGACCTGGCGGGCTCGGAGAGGGTTTCGGCGACAGGGGCGGAGGGACAGAGGTTAAAGGAGGCTCAAAACATCAATCTTTCCCTTTCACTATTGGGAAATGTCATTCGTAAGTTGACGGCGAATGAGCGGGAGAGGGGGCAATTTACCCACATCCCCTATCGTGACTCTAAACTCACACGCCTACTTCAGGAAAGCATAGGCGGCAACGCCTTCACCACACTCCTGTGCACGGTCTCACCGGACATAAATGATGCGGCGGAAAGTCTCTCTACCTTGCAGTTTGCACAGCGGGCGAAAGGGCTATGTAACCGACCAGTTGTGAATCACACGGAAACGAAAGAGGATTTGAAGTCTAGGCTAAATGTCGCCCAAAGTCGGATCACATGGCTGGAAAACCAGCTGGCAATTCTTATGAATAAACCGACGGAGCACCAATCTGTAATGGAGCGGGAGGAAAGGAATGTGAATGCACGAGGAAATTCTGAGCTGGACATTTGCAAAATGAATGGGAATCCTGCGGATCAGGCGAGCATGAAGCCAGCATGTATTGTACACCCCCCTATTTTCTACGACATACCGGGCGAGACGGAGGAAAACAACTTTGCCCTTCAATACATCCCGGGAACAGACATAGCTCAGATTTTACGGGATGAACTTTACAGAAGGGAAGAGGAGTATTCACGTGTGCAGAATGAACTTGACATGTATACACGGCTCCTACGGGAGGAACGGGAGGAACACGAACGGATGCATGCTTCCTTTCTTGAGGAACGTCGCCGGCGATTGGAGATGGAAAATCAATTGCGGCGTGTGGCACCATCTCAGTATGGTTTTGCCTTTTGCAGAGATAACATGGGCGTTGAGGGTAATGGTGACGACCACGATAGGGTCGGGACGAGCTCAAGAGTTCGAATGCATCGCCATCCCGAGCGTGAAACCCGTTGCCGGACGCTGTGGCGACATCAAGTAACAGATTCCCCGTGGCGTCGACCCCGTCTTGCCAGTGAAAGTCTTCATAAGATGCTCAACCTCATGCCGTTTATAAGTCAACAGCCTGGCAATGCGGTGGAGAGTAGTAGTAGTCTTGGCCTGCCTGGTGGAGAATCCAAATCCCCCTCTTTTCTGCATACACCACCCGATGTCTCTTTAACCTGCTATTCCCCAGGAGGGCCAGAGAGCGAAGAAGAAGAAGAGGGCCGCAGTGACGCAGAGAACGCGTTTCGAGATTCAACGCACACAATCATGATGGATTCGTCATCCATGGTGGGGATGCTGATGCAGTATGGCGTGGACGATATGATTCAATCATAACGCATTCCACAACCGTACACACGCACGGAGAGAGCGCGAGGAGAAGAAACAAAGAAACAAACAAACAAACAAAAAAAAGCAATGTTTAATTCTATTTATATCTATATGTAAATATGTTTTTATTATTTAATGACTTTTACCTCTACCCCCCTTTTCCTCTCCCCATACATACATACATACATACACGCACAAAAGGAAAAGAAAGAAAGAGAGAGAAAAAAAAAAAGGGACGAAAATGAAAACGACTTTTTGTTTTGTGGGGGAGGGGGAGGGGGAAGGGAGGGAAAAAAATATATTTATATATTCATATATTTATATAAGAGGGGGAGAAAGAGAGACGGTGAGAAAGATGAGAGGATGTTATGTTTTACATAACAGAAGCAAATGAAGCGTGATGGAAGAATTGAAACACGCATCAAAATAATAATCATAATAAAGAAGAGGAGCGGTAGTAGTAGTAGTAGTAGTAGCAGTAATATTGGTATTAGTATTAGTATTCATACGCTCGGTAAGGGTTGTTAATATTACTTGCTTGCTTGTGTGTGTGTGTGTGTGTGTTTCTTTTCTGTGGTGGTGGTTGTTGTCAACATTTTTATTAATGTTGTACACTTGTATATATATATGTTTATATGTTTATATATTTTATTTGTCTGTTTAACTCGTCTGGATTGTTTTTTTTTTCTTTTTTCTTTTTATTGTTGTGTGTGTGTGGTTGCTGTTGTGTTTTCTATGACAGGGTTGTCTTTATTTTTGCTTATCATTTTCCTTATGTCTGTCTGTATAATTATAGACATGTCTCTGTTGTTTGTTTTTTCTTTTTTTCTTTTTTTTTTTCTTTTGCGTGTGTAATTTCTTTTCCCCCTTCCCCCTCTCCCCCTCTCTCCCCCTCTCCCCATCATAACGGCGTTGAGCCCAAAATAACATGTATACATGACATGTGTACGAATAAACATAATGTGACGTCTTAGGCCGTGTGAATGAGTGAATGATTGTGTGTGTATATTTATTATTTTAGTGTCTGCATGGGGAATTATTATTATTATTATTATTCCCGGCTTCTCTGTAAATGTTTTTTTTTTTTTTTTTTTTTCTTTCCCTCTTTCTCTCCCTCTCTTTGAGTGTATCTCTATCATTTGTTGTTGTTTTTCCCCCCCCATTTTACTTCACACACGTATTCAATCACTCACACAGAGACAGGCAGACAGACATGTGTTCTCTACCGGAGTCATGTAAGACTTTAAAAAGAGGGGGATGGGGAAGGGGGGCGTATTGCCTTCTTTTATATCAATCTCCACCCATGTCACTTAGGGGATGGGACCCTTTTGCCTATCCGTTTGTGTAACGACGGGAGGTTAATGGTGATGACATGCGTGTGTGTGTCTCTCTCTCTCTCTCTCTCTGTGTGTGTACAAATATATAAATATATACCTTTTTTTTTTTCTTCTTCTTCTCTCTCTTTCTTTCTCTGCGTGTGAATTGAAGAGGAGAAAGAAATAAAAGAGAGGGACGGCAGTAGGACACATACGGATGCCGGCACACTGCATGGACCCCACCACGAGTGGCTGTGATGGCAGTGTGGCTGTGGAGCCGAACACGTACGGTGGTGTGAGTGCCAACGGTCGCCACACGGCGGGGTGTCAACGCCATGACGCGACGAAGACGAGTAGGAAAGAGACGCATCCTACTGCTTCTTTTATTTCTCATACGTCAGAGCGGCTACAGACGGGGATGCATGAGGCGCGAGTGAGTTCTGGCGAAGTCAGTTCTGCAGCACTGGTGTCTCCACAACCGCAGCCGCGTCCCTTTTCGAAGCCTATCATGACCACGCATGGCGCCATGAACTCAAATGGAAGAGAAAATCACGGTGTCGTGGAGAAGAACGGGACGCGGAGTCGCACGTATCCGCTGCGTCGAACACTGAGCCTGCAGCAGAGACGGAAGAATCCAGCTGCCACATTAGAGGAGCGGGAGAATTGTCATGACGACACAACCTACAGTAGTTCATGGAAACGGAGACCCATGCAGACACCAACAAGGCGCCTTTATAGGAGTGCAACGACGCTGGTAACTGCCTTGCATAGCAGTTACACGGCAGGGAATGAGTCCCAATCGTGGCAACACACGCATCGTCGAGTACACTCCTTCACCTTCAATACGGCTCCCTCTATGCATCATATGAAAGCTACCGTAAATTCCCCGCCTGGGAAGAATGGACGACAGTCACGGAGACAACACGAATTGGTTTGTTTACCGCATCGACAGAGCAACGAAACGTTAGTTCGTCACGCAACTCCCATGACGAGAACTGCCACGGCACTCTCCCCATTATCCAAAAAGGCTGCACTTCGGCCTAAGCCAGATGCAAGGAATATGAATACCACCAAGAAACAAACAAATCATGATTCACCGGATAAGATGAGCCGGGTGTTGTTGCGGCCCCCTTCACTCAAGCCAACTTCACATGGAGGCTCTACGACGGCAACGGGCGGGAACACGGCGTCGTTGCAGCCGTGGTATGCGCGTCCCACTCGAAGTTCAGTACACTCCTTTACCGCCACACAAACTCGTGAAAGATCCGTGGCGACGAAAACATCATCCACTCCTACAAGAAAGACAGAACCGGCTGTCAGGATGGCCTCTGCACCGTGTTTTCCAAAATCCACGAAGGCGATGCGTCGAACACGCAGCAGCGACTCCCTCTTGGGAAATCAGAAGCGCACATTTTCGTCCTTTTTGAACATTGCCAGTGATTCAACACGTCAGAAAACGGCAGTAAAACCCGCACTGTGGAAGCGGAGTCCTTCTGGCATTGGTGGTACGAGAACTGGTAGGGGTATTAGTGGAGCTTTGTGTAAGATTTCTGTTCAAAATGACCGTAACAAAACATTATCCACGCCAAAATCAATTTATAAGCCTGCTGCCGTACGACGAACCGGGGAAGTTTCCACCATTCGAGTTTTTGCCTCGCCATTTTTGAGATCTGCTTTTCGTGGCAACGACCCCATGAGGCGTACTTCGCTCATTCCCTCGAGTGCACACAAGGAAGAGGGCGAGCCACGACGGAGACCGAAGGGAATTGTGGATGGGCACGATGCGTTGAGTAAAAACGGCACTTCGCAGAGTAAACCGGCTCTCAGGGCGGCTTCAATAACGATACGTGCAACGAATAGTACGCTCTGTAAAGAGGCATCCACGCGAGAGAAGGAGCGTCAACAGATTAGGCAGAAACATGAACAATTGGCAGCGGAAGTGCGGCATTTGCCACGGGCGTTGTGGTTGGCGACGCGGCGGGAACTGGGGCGTTTGGTGGAGATCCGTTCAAAGCGCACCAGCGGCGTTGTGGTGGATGGTGACGTCATGACACCCCGTACGCCAACGACGCATGTCTTTGATGACTCTCATGGCGACAAGGAGGGGAATGCGAGAGAGATGCAGCGGCAGCGGCATGACGCCTCGAAGGCCGCAGTCGGAAGGGAGCAGCCCAATTGTTTAGAAGTTCCCACAGAGAGAGGCAAGCAATTTCAAGACCATATGTGTGGCATGCATTTAAATCATGAGATGAGGGAAAATGGGCTTAACTCGCCATACCGTGGACCGATGCGACTTGTCTCTGGAAGGCAACAAGGCACCCACTTTCTCTTCTCTCCGGATTGCCGCCAACGTTTCACCGCCGTGGATGATAATGATGTGGAGGTGGAACACAAGGGGGAGGTGTTGTTATCATCGACTCTGATGCTTCGAGGAGATGTAGAAAGAAGAGAAGGCGACGGTGACAACAATCATTGTCCTCAATGCCGCAATGGTGGTGGTGGTAGGGGCAATGACAACAACAACAGGAGCGGGGAAGGAGGGATGCTGATGGAGAGCAGTAGTCATGGAAGTGATTGCTCCCCTTCCATACGACCTCCGAGTGAAATTTTTGATTACATCCCTTCACCACCTTCCGCCTCTGCGCCGCAGCCGCTCAACGGAGGCTCGATCGACTCGGAGTTTGACTCCCCCCTCGTCGTACCACCGCCGAATAAACGCTCACCGTTGCCTGCGACACGCCGTCCACGCGGGCGGAAAAAAAAGACACCCGAGTTAAACTTTCACCGCACACGCAGTTCTCTCCACCTTTCCTACTCCGTGACACCCAACCGGCAGCAACTCCAACAAGACTCTCGATTCAATTCCAATATGTTGCATGCATCGCGAGGGGGTAGTATCTTACATGCGTATAACCAATTAAAAAAGAATACTAAAGCTGTTGGTCGCAGTATGAGAGAGGATGGGACAGTGGTACTTACCTCCGATATGCTAGTTGCGTTGTATGCCACCATTCATGGGACAGCGGAATTAAACCGTGGCAACAACATCACACGATCATACCGTACACACTCGATGAACAACACCCGCAGTGACAGTCTTACGGGCCATTTGGCTCAACGGCGCGGAAGACGCCGTCCCCAGGATTTCCGCATGGTGAGAACACTTTCGTATTCTGAGAACAAGGGGACAAGAGCCGTGGGAGGGAGTTTTTGAACACCGAGTGCATGTGGCATGAGTGCATGTTAAAGAGCATCCGTGCCATCTTAATCATGGCGGAAGTTGCGTGGATGAAGCGTCCTTTTGAGGCGGTGGTGCACCGGAAGTCTTTGAAAGGAGAATGGTAGGAGAGTTGCAACAGGCAATAGGGGTTTTTTTCTCTCCCTCTCTCTTTCCCTCTGTGTGGGTTGGGCCGGAAAAGAGAACCCCGCCTCCCACACACACACACACCCTGTGTTTCTCCGTTTCATTTATTTATTCACGTTTGAGGTTTAAAAAAAAAAAAAAAAAAAAAGAAAGAAAAAAAAAAACGAGTAGCGAAGTTAACAGTGGAGGTAACAATAAAGCGCCCCATGGCACCAGGCTGAGTGAATGATGATTGTTGTATATTTCTTTGGGGATGTGGAAGGTGTTTCCTTGCATACAGGCACAGTTAGATAGATAGATGGAAGCGGCAAGAACGCGAGTGAGAAAGAAAGGGGAGAAATATCTATTTACGTACGTATGTTTATATGCCTGCTGTCAATGTTGTCCATCCTGTTGTTCTTTAACGTGTTGCACTCCTCCTTCCTCCCCCCTGTTCTTTTTCTTCCCCATTTTTCTGTGGCTGTAGTTGCATACGCCATACAAGCGGTATTATTGTTATTATTGACAGTAGTAGTAGTATTTTAATCCCTTTTGTTATTCACACCCGAGAAGTGTGCGTTTGATTTCCCGACAACCCAGTCATCATCATCATCCGCAGCAGCAGCAGCAGCCTTATCCAGAGTAATAAGCCGTGTGTCCCCATGCTTGCCAGTGTACTTCGCCGTGGCGGCCATGAAGCGTCGTCCAGCGCGTCCCATCACATCATTGCGCCCGTTGCCGCCCTTGAACGTGCTGCGCCGTACACACGCTTCAACACTCTCCGGATGCACGCCCATCGCGAGGGCAACTTTCGTGCGCGGACTGCCGGTTGGCGCGCGT
>NW_001849536.1:142414-146442 GCF_000209065.1 Trypanosoma cruzi
GGTTCTGCTAGCATTTTTTTGTGATATAAGTATATCAATGGAGAGAGAGAGAGACATGTTTATATGCCTGCTGTCAATGTTTTCCATCCTGTTGTTCTTTAACGTGTTGCACTCCTCCTTCCTCCCCCCTGTTCTTTTTCTTCTCCATTTTTGTGTGGTTGTAGTCGCATACGCCATACAAGCGGTATTATTGTTATTATTGACAGTAGTAGTAGTATTTTAATCCCTTTTGTTATTTACACCCGAGAAGTGTGCGTTTGATTTCCCGACAACCCAGTCATCATCATCATCCGCAGCAGCAGCAGCAGCCTTATCCAGAGTAATAAGCCGTGTGTCCCCATGCTCGCCAGTGTACTTCGCCGTGGCGGCCATGAAGCGTCGTCCAGCGCGTCCCATCACATCATTGCGCCCGTTGCCGCCCTTGAACGTGCTGCGCCGTACACACGCTTCAACACTCTCCGGATGCATGCCCATCGCGAGGGCAACTTTCGTGCGCGGCCTGCCGGTTGGCGCGCGTGGAGGGACCCAACATTGCAGGACCCGTATGCGCCCTTCGTGATGCAGTCGCCCACCCGCCACGTGGACCGGGCGGCTTCGGGCATGTGGTTTGGCATGGGGCACTTTGCCATGAAGGACTTTTTTGGTATTGGCCGCTGGCGCCTTGCATTAAGGTTGTCCATCTGGGGCTTTGGAGGATGGGGCTATGCCCTCTCGTCGTATGCACACCGCATGCATCGCAACGGATGGGAGTGGAAGAACCGCGGTGCCGTCTTTGCGATGGATTGAGATGGAGGGGAATTGGGATGGAACCAACAGGAATGAGCCAGTGAACATCATCAGCATCGTGAGCAAAACGAAAAAGAAAAAAAAAAAACAGAAAAAAAAATGAAGTGGGGTATATAAATATGTGTGTGTAAGCGTGTATTTACACGTGTGTCTGGATGCAAGTGGATCCTGCAGAAAGGGCTTTGTACAATTCCGTGTACATACATGCATGCCCATATATACATATATACCTGTATGAATATATTATACCCATAGGGATTTTATTTGGTTATTTCTATAATAGAAACTTTGGAAATGAATAAATGTGCCCCGATGGAAAGGGGGGGAGAGAAAGACAATAAATAAAAAAGCACAGCTTTTATTTATAAATACAACTTATGTCTTTACCCATAAATTCATTTGCTTCCGCAAGGAGGACGGTGGTGGAAACTTGGATGAGGACTGTTGTTGTTGTTGTTGTTGTGACGTGTAGAGGATTTATGGAATGGAGTGTGTGTGTGTGTGTAATTTTTTGTTTGTAAGGATAACCAAAAAAAAGGGGGAGGTGGTGTAGATGTGAGTGTTGACGGTTTTTCCTCGTTCATCTGCTTCATACCTGCCTTTTCCCGCCCCATCCACATCCAACTTGAGCGTTTTTTTATATATTTATTTATTTATTTATTTTATTTATTTTTGGTTGGTGTGTTTTTTGAGTGTTACCTGATGCCTTGAAATGGAGGGGGAGTGGGGTAGGAGAAGAGCGAGGGCAAATTGTTCTTTCCTTTTGCTGTCGTTTTTCCTTCTTTATTATTCCTACCAGCCCATTGCATCCAACCGTTGCTGCTTCTGTTGTTAATGCTGCCTTCTATGCGGGAAGAACCGAAAAGAAGGTGGAGGAGGAAGAGGGGTGTGTTTGTTTGTGTGTTTGTGTTGTTTTTTTTTTTTTTTTGCGAGTGGGACTGTTGAAAGACCGCCACTGTGTTGTGTGGACCCCATGACAGGGCTTACGTGTCACGAGGGCAACTCCAATTTTTAATCTACGTGAATAAATGTAATGAAAGAGAAAGAGAGAGGGAGGGAGGGTTTTTTTTTTTCTTTTTTAAAGCGTGTTTGTGAACCCTGCATGAATTTAAATTTGGAAGAAGAAGAGTGTTAGGTAAATTAAATCAAAAAGGAGAAACTGTTTGTGGGCTGCTCTTGCTGCTTTTCCTTCTTTTTTTTTTTTTTTTTTTTTTTTCTTTTGTATGAATGAATGAATGAATGATATACGTATATATGAATATGTATAATATACACATGTGCACTTTTGGTTTTACTCTCTCTTGTTATTTCCATTTCCCAATTATTATTATTATTTTCTTTTTTCTTTTTTCTTTTTTTTTTTTATGTTCTTTTCTTTTTGTGTGTGTGTGTGTCTGTATTTATATGTTGGGTGGGGTTTTTCATTTATGTTTTCTTTAGAGCGGGATATTGTGGGAGTGTGATATCGCGCCATTATTTCCTTCGTATACATCATTACACAGAGGAAAGGAAAGGGGGAAAAATAGTTGAAGTAAATGCAGCGCTCCATGCGGGGTTTGTGGCTTCTACGGCCATCGGTTACAACCTCCTCTGCGTCACGGCTACCGCCGCCGCTGGTGCTGCTGCAAAAACAACAACATGCGCGTCGTTTTATGAGTGACGGCGGCTCAAATGGCGTGGATGCCTCTTCCGGTGAGACGGCTGTGGCCCGCCGGGCTCTGCCACCGTCGGACTTCCCGGAGCGGAGTTTCCTCAAGTGCATTGAGAAGGAGATGCAGGACGAGGCCCTGCGGCTTGACAAGGAGGAAGGGCCGCCACCGCCACCGTCTGGGTGGGAGATGTACCATGCACCGGGGACGAGTCTCTTTTACGGCCGCCGCTGGTGGGTGCCGCCGACTCCTGTCACACCGACAGGGCAACGTGTGGCGCCGCGTGTTTTGGAGCGGCACACAATCCGAGTGCAGCTCACAACGCGAGATCCCTCACTGGATCCGGAGTGCGATGTGCGTGGCGAACACTTTCCCTTTTCCCTGTTTGTGCAACGCGTCGCCGATGGTGCCGGTACGTCGGCAGCCACTGTTCATGGATCCTCCTCCTCGCCTCCTGTCAACCACGCGGAGAGGGCACATGAGGTGTTGGGAGAGGAGGTGGAGGAGCGCGGCCTTTACGAGCAGAGTATCGAAGTACGGGCCGATTTTGTGGAAGGAGAATTAGTTGTCGACCATGTTGTCTTTCATGGCACATTTAAACCCTCCGCGGCATTCAAGCCTCGGACGAATACCCACAGCAATGCAACTGAGCCCCAAGAAACTGAGGACAATAAAAATAAATCCTCTTGTGTCTCGACAGAATCGGAGGTGCATTACAACAATATGTTTGGTGGTTATCCTGGACCGAATTTAGACGAGGCGGAGGAAGAGGTACTTGACGGGATACAGGCCTGGCTTGCAGAGCGCTGTATCGATGATCAATTTGGTGAGTTTGTTGGTCAGTACTCCGTGTGGGTGGAACAGATGGAGTACGAGAGGTGGTTACGGCAACTACGGGATTTTGTGACGGCTTAAAACGACACGAGGGGAAAAAAAAGGATGGAAGTTTACCTCCTCCTCCTCCTCCTCCTCTTCTCCCTTCCCCAATGAAACTAAAGATAATTGTCGCCATGTCTATTTCTGTCTGAATACATGAAAAAGACAGAGACAGGGGGAGTTGTATACATGTATGCCATTGCCTGTACGTATCATGTTGCATGTGCTCCTAACACCCATCATTACCCATACATAAATACATACGAAAATTAATGCAAGCCTCTCATGATTACTCATATAAGATTTTCTTTTTGTTCTTTTTGTTGTTGTTGTTGTTGTTGATTTATTCTTCTTCAAACCGTATAAAATACCCCGTCCCGCTGCGATAACTCCCTTTTCTGTTGTTATTTATTTACCGTTAAGCAAAAAAAAAAGAAAAGAAAAAAGGTTGGAGGGGGAGGGAGGGGAGGGAGAAGTGAAAATGAGGAACAGAAATTGTGAAGAGAAAGAGATTATACAAGAATATTTCTGTATATGTATGTATGCATGTTAATTAAGAAGGCAGCATCTCATAATGTGTATTTACCCTCTTTTTTTTTTTTTTTTTTTCTTTTTTTTGCCTTATTTCTCCCATTTCTTTTCTGCGTGCACATGTACGGACAACGATTAGCTACCGGAAGGAGAGGGAAACAGGTAGTAGACCGTCTAACGGCGACG
>NW_001849536.1:146542-147785 GCF_000209065.1 Trypanosoma cruzi
GTTTTGTTTGAGCATACGCCACTACACCCGACCGTGTCGATTGGCGACGATACCAGTACCGAGGGCCACAGTGCGGAGGTTGGCGAAGTTTTGGAGGCAAACCGACGACGTCGAGAGGCAGTGATAAAGAGTATCGCCTTCTTTCTTGCTCAGCGCAACAGTACAGTAGCACATGAGTGTCGGTGGGATACAGTCGCGTTGCTGGGCGAGTTATGCCGCCTCGAGAACCTCACGCCACTTCGCGCAGGTGGCAACAAAAAAAATGTCTTTGGTACCATGTCGGTTCTTTCCCCAATGCGGGAAGTGGTGCAGAAGATCAACCACTACGCGCGGGCCAACCTGGAGTTTCTTGCACGGCTGCCATGGTTTGTGCCAGCGGTGCAGGAGCTCATTGGCGAGGAAGAAACGGAGGGAGCAGCGGCCGCGGCGTCTTCCTCATCGGCATCGCCGCTAACGGCTGGCACCGCCCACTTGACCATACGCCGGGCTGAGCGGCAGCGGAATGCAGGCAGCACGGACGATGAAGAACTTTTTGGGATCCGTGAGCCGGACGAGGATGTGCGAATTGCGTTGAAAGACATCTTGTTAGCTTTGCCAGAAGTGACGCATGGGGATGGGGCGGAGGCAGCCGTTGTGTGGTCACCCGAGCGCATGAATCAGGCGCAGGACTTAATGTTCCTCGATGCCTCCACAACAATTCAGCACCTCATTCCACTTGTCTCCCGCTGCAGCCATTTGCAGTGTGCCCACTGTGAAAAACGCGTTTCAGCTGCCAGTGGCAGTGACGGTAATAACGATAACGATAATAATAATGCACTCCTGCGTTGTGGCAGCTGCAAGGCGGTGTATTACTGCGATGCGGCGTGTCAACGGGCCCATTGGTCCCTCGCCCATCGTGTGCCTTGCAAAAGTTACAAACAACTCTCAGAGGATATCATGTCGCAGTACGAGGCAATGAACAAGAGGCATCATGGTGGTAGCAGAAGGAAGATGCAGCGGCAACAGAAGGAAGCGATGGCGGTGCTGGAAGTACCTCTTGAACCTTCTCTTTTTTATGAGACACGACGGTATCTGTACGACCACCGCGACCCTTCATTTGCGGAAATGTCATTTATGGATTACTTTATGAAGTACGATGTTCGTGGGAGTTGAAGAGATTGAGAGAGAGGGAGAGAAGGAGGAAAAAATAAAAGGTGGAATCATTAGCGGTAATGAATATCAGAAATACATGAGGGAGGGAGGG
>NW_001849536.1:147885-150731 GCF_000209065.1 Trypanosoma cruzi
TGTGGCAACACACACACACACACAAATAGATAGATACATCCATACATACACAGAGACAGCGAGGGGATTGTGGTAGAAAGAAAAATGGATAAACTGACAAGTGTTGTGAGTATTGCGTCCAACAGCCGGGCGGCCTCGGCGGTGACGGGGGGTGAGGGTGTCTTTGAGGCAAGTGACTCCGAGTCGTTGTGCCCGTCTCTCACATGGAAGCAGCGGTTGATTGGCTGTGGATTATGTGTCTCTCTCGGCATGCTCTTTTCGATCCTCAGTTTTATTGCAATTCTTCAAATGGATTTGGTTTTCTTTAGCGTTCTTTTCTCTCTCGGTAACATTGTCTCAATTATTGGCCTGTTGTTTCTTGCTGGCCCCACGGCACAATTGCAGCGCATGTTTGCCGAAAAAAGATGGATAGCAACAACGGTGTACCTTGTGTCCGTTACTCTCACACTTTTATGCGCAATCCTGCTACACAACGCCCTGCTGGTGCTGCTGCTGTGTCTGGTACAGTGTGGAGCACTGATATGGTACGTATTGTCGTACATTCCCTTTGCAAGGAATGCGGTGAAGGCATGTTTTGGAAGCGTCATGCATCTCTAGAGTCGGTAATAGGCATCATGCGAAAATATGTCTATTATTATTATTATTATTATGCGTTCATCCCTCTCTGTGTGTCTGTGTGTATTTTTTGTTGTTGTTGTTGTTGTAATTTGTATGGAATAAAGGAGGGGAGGAACGAACGGTAGTGCGGGCCGTTAGCTGCACGGGTTCCTCCGGTTTGTCATGAAGTCAGACGAATACATGTATGCACACGTAGATGCCAACCTATGCGACATCTCAAAAAAAAAAAAAAAAAAAAAAAAATGTGGCTCTTGCGGTAAAGTTGATATTTTTTTGCTGTTGCTCTCGCTTTCTCTCTCACTTTTTTTTTCTTTTCTCAATCTCTATCTATCGCTCTGCGCAATGCCATGGTGCAACATTCTTACAAGGAAGGAACGCGAGAAGAACAGACACGCGAGGCGAAGAATGGGCAGTCACGCCAAAAGAGGGCGCAGGCCAAAATCGCGCGCGGCAAACTCCAACGCGAAGAATGCCGAGGACGGCAGCACGGCGACCAGGCATGTCCCACCGGCTCCTCCGTGCGTGGCGAAGTTGAACGCGCAGCACTGGCATGTGCTGGAGGAGGGTTGTGCGGACGTGGCGGCATTCGCGCTGCGGCCATCGCAGCACGCGCAGCTGTTAGCCTGTGCCGTGCCGCAGCGACTTGTGGAGATTCTTTTCACCGCACCATCGTCGGTTGGCCAATCCCAAGAAGGCGACTGCAGCAATAGCGGCCATGCCCCACGGCAACCTCATTCTGGAGGCTTTTACCTGCAGACTGCCGCCGCGGAGGCTCTTCGAAACCTCGTTGTCAACAGCGCTGAGGATGCCGTCGTGGATGTGTTGGCTGCCTCCACCTTTCCTACAAGTGATTCAGGGCAGCAGTCGCAGCTGCAGCAAGAACAGGGAGAAGGGAGACGTATCGGGTTTCGTGAAGGACTGGTCACCCTCCTGATGTCTGCGTGGGACACTGTGCAAAAGACACGTCGGGAGGCGCCTTTGGCCCCACCTGCGGTCGTGAGCAAAAACGAAGATGTTGGCGCCATGAGTAATGAGGAAGAGCGGGTGACGGAGGGATGTGGCGCGAATGAGGATCTTCTGCACGCGCCGTTCATGATTGCCTGCCGCGCCCTGGAGGAGGTGCTCCAGCTTATCGCCGTCTGTGTGGAAGGCAGTGAGAACATCGCGGAAGCCTTCTCCGCCCCCGGTGTTCTTCACGCATTATTGTCCCTGCTGGAGACAACAACCGGTGTCGTGTGGGAAACGTTGCAGCATCCGGCACTGTTGTATGAACCTCCCGTGGAACGACGTGGCGTGATGTGGCTACGGCAATACAAACGACGTGAGGCGGAGCTTTTGGCGGCAGTGGCTGTTGCAGCGAGTGAAGTGCTGCACCTGTTGAGTGATGAGAATGAGGTGCTTGCGTCTCTTCTGCAATCCTCCGAGGTGATGGCACCGCATCAGGCGTTCTTGACCAGATCCCTTGACGCGACGGCGATCCTGGCGTGGCTGCGTGCCGAATCATCGTTTATTTCCTCTGCACCTCCACATGCTGCTGCTGTTGCTGCGGAGTCTGAGACAAAAGACACGGAGGAGGAAAAGGAAGACGCCATGTTGTTGTCCACTGGCCGTCAGAATATTTTCTATCAGCTATGTGAAGTCTCTTTACATGTTCAGGGAACACTCATGAACTCAGCCCCCAACACGACGAATGCCGCCCGAGTACTGCCACTTGTTGTAGCCGTCTTGGACGCCCATCTGCCGCACGATGAGTGGCGTCGCACTGTGCCACTGTTGCTGCAGGGATGTGCATTGAGGGAGGAGCACCGTGCAGTTCTTATCTGTCGTGCCTTGTGGCGGTTGCGTTGCGATCAGGCGGCGGTGAATGTGCTTCATGCCGTTGTGAACGCCATCTGCAGCCTCAACGAGGCCGACGCGGACGATGAGACGGCGTTTCAGCGCAATCCGCATTCAACATTGTTGTATGGCACAAACGCCATGTATGTTGTGGGTAAGCTGATGAAGGATGCTCTCCGACTACCTACAGACGCCAATGGAAATAAAAATAACAACAATATAATTAAAAACGAGGATAACACACATGTGTCCTCATTTGATCCCGTGAACGGCGGGGATGACGTTGTGGTGGAGCGTGCGCTACGCGCTGCCGCTGGGACCTCCGGCACGGGTGGTCTCATCACCAAACTACAGCTGCTTGTGTTATCCAACGAGGTGGGGGTGTGGAGCCT
>NW_001849536.1:150831-197311 GCF_000209065.1 Trypanosoma cruzi
GGCTGCAACTGGAGTCCCTTGTACAGATGTTATGGACGCTGCAGCGTAAGCAGGCGGCTCACGCGGGGGGCTCGCTTCAAGTCACAAACCACCTCGCCGCCACGGGGACCGATGTGGACATTCTAACACGACTTGCGTGGGATGCGCATGCCACTCCGCTGCAGAAGCAGGCATGCGTGGGTGCGGTGTGCGCCATTTGCGCCTCCTTCAAGAGCTCCGAGGCTACCCACGTGGCGGCACGCTTTGCGTTGGGCATGCTTCAAGTGGATGGTGCCTTGCAGACCGCCACCGCCGCCGCTTTGTCATCACCACCACCACTGGCGGCAAAGGGTGAAGCGACAGACGTGCGTCGACGGTGGATGGCGAATATCACTGCAACCGATGCAGAGTGGCGTGTGCGCTGTGAGGCCTCGAACCACATAATGGACCTCTTTTTAGATGAGACGCACGATGACGCCGTGTACATCCCACTTCATGTGCATGTGGCCCTGAAATCGTTTTTGGGACCCTTTCAGTCATATTTGAAGCGGCGGCAGCAATTGGTGCGAGAGGCGCAGCGGAACCATCGTATCACCCTTCCGGAAATTGATGACGCCGCACACTGGCGTGAGGTCGCCGAGAACCTCTCCGCCTTTCTGGAATACAAGACGCAGCACATTGGACGTGACCGATTATGAGAGGAGCGTCCCGGTAGGCACGATGGATAATGAATGGTTGCTTGCCGAACGGTAAAGTGTGACTGTAATGAACGGCACAAGAAGTTAATTTAGGATGAATGAATGAATGAATGGTGAAATGCACACATTGAAACCCGAAATGTTGCGTGTTGAGAGAGGAATGGAGAAGAAAATGAAACGTACACACACGCACACACACACACACATTGGGAAAGAGGCACAAGGAAGATTTGCTCTTGAAAGGGAAAATAAAAAAATGAAGATTGGAAAAGATGAGGAAGAGGCAGCGGGATGCATGCTTCTGCGCCGCTTTTTTTTTTTTTTTTTTTTTTTTCTTATTTTTCTTATTTTTCCTTTTCTTTTTTCTTTTTAAATTCCTTCTGCTTGGATGTTGTGTTTGTCTGTGGAAGGTTTCTCTACATCTGTGCTTGCCATTTATTGACAAGAAACGAAAAAAAAGGAAAACAAAGAAGAAGTCGTTTCAACGTATTTCGCGCCATGTCCCACTGCTGCAATCCACACGGAAGCCCTGTGCTCGTTGGGGTTTTTGGCGGTTCTGGTGTCTATCAACTGCACAACCTGAATGAAGTGAAGTATTACGCCATTGAAACCCCTTTTGGGCGTCCCAGTGGCGATATCTGCGTGGCTAAAGTCGGAGGCGTTGACTGTGCCTTCCTACCCCGTCACGGTGTTGGTCACGTACTGAACCCGTCGGAGGTGAACTACCGCGCCAATGTGTATGCAATGAAGTTGCTTGGGGTGCGCTACCTCATCGCCATTAACGCCGTGGGCTCACTGGACAGCAACTACCAGCCGGGCGACCTTGTGCTGGTGGACCAAATCATTGACCGCACGACAGGACGCAAATCGACGTTCTTTGAGGACGGCATCGTTGCCCACTGTGACTTTGCCTTTCCGACATCGGCGGCCTTCCGCAAACTCGCACGGGACGCCGTGCACCGCACATTTCCCGGTCTTGCGGCAGGGACGGAAGGGTGGCGGCTGCATGAACAGGGCACAAGTGTGACGATGGAGGGGCCGCAGTTCAGCACAAAGGCAGAGTCGCTTATGAACAAGCAGCTGGGCGGCCACCTCATTGGGATGACAACCGCAACAGAGGCAAAGCTTGCACGGGAGGCGGAGATGGCGTATCTTGTTATTGCCATGGTAACGGACATGGATGCCTGGAGCGATGCCCCGCATGTCACTGAGGCGAATGTGAGGAAGACGCTCGAGCAGAACGTTGACAAATCGCGGACTTGCACACTGGAAGTCATCTCTGCATTGGGCAAGGATTTCTTTGCTGATCCCGCGCACAGTCTACTAAGTCACGCCATCACCACCTCCCCATCGGCCATATCAAAAGAAGTGCGTGAGCGGCTTGCGGTGCTCCTGGCGTCGTGCCCGCATCTCGCCCCATGATTGGAAAGTAAATCAGAATGTCCGTGTGCCACATAATTCTCTCTGTATGTGCAGAGAAAAAAGAAAAGAAAAGAAGAGAGAGAGAGAGATAGGCATTGAGAGGGAAAGAGGAGAGGAGGAGGGTATTTATGTATGCATAGAACCATGATATCGACGGCTACAACAGTCACATATTATATCATTATCATATATATTTATTTATTATGTTGGGCTGATTTTTGCGTGGGGATTCATCCTATTTGTTTATAGGTATATATAATATAATATAATATAATATGCATGTAAATAAATATGGGTTGGTCTGACACGTATTATGGTTTAAATGAATTGGAGGGATACAAGCGTTTCTTCTTTATTTCTTCTTTTTTTTTTTTTGTTTTTCTTATTATTATTATTATTATTATTTCCCACTCCAAAAGGTGGGATTGGGTTATGAAAGGCACGGGGTACGAAGAAACGAAGAAATAATAAATAAATAAATTTAAAAAAAAGGAGACGGAAGTATTTATGATCCTTTTTTTTTTTTTTTTTTTTTTCTTTTTTTAATCTTATGAATGCAAAGTGCTGTTTGTTTATTTGTGTGTGTGTGTGTACCGCAGTGTTGTTGACATTATGACATGTCCGCCACTCTCCCCTTCCCTGCATGCATCTTTCCCATTCTCTTTCCTTTGTATGTATATGTATGTATCATCCGTGCATGGAGCGGCAAGCACCAAAAAGTAGGGCCAATAGAGAGAGCGAAGAAGAGGAAGAGGGATATCTATATCCATACATATATATACACAATTTGGCATGCCAACAGCGACGGATTTTGTTCAGGACTATGCAGCGAAACGGGCGGCTCAAATGGAGCGTGCGAGGAGGATTCGTGAGGAACGTCAGCAGTTTCAGCAGCAACAACAGCCGATGCAGCAGCAGCAGCAGCAGCAGCCGTCGATGGCGCTTTCTTACAGCGCTAACAGCAACAGCAACAGCAACAGCAACAACAACAGCAGCGGGAGTGGTCTCTTGGCGACTACAACGAATTTAACTCCAGCGGCACGTAGTCGCCGCATTGCGAATGTAGTGGAGGAGGATTTTAAGCGTGCCACCAAAGCAGGTATCATCACCCCTGACCAGGCGCGGCAACTATGGGCCATGCTATCGGATCAGATTGTGCAGGTGGAGAACCCTGGGACTAGCACGCTGACAAGTAGTAGTTACAATGTACAAATTGGTACGCCCATAACGCAGGAATTGTCGACGCGGACGAGAAGATTTGGAAACAGCATTTCGCTGGATTCTTTACGCGCCTCCATTGCGCAGTTTAAGGAGAAACAACAACGAGAACAAGAACAACAACAGTCCCAGCTGCAGGACGTGGCGGGGAGAGTTGGTGGAAATGTTGGTAGGGCGAGGGCCAGCAATAACACGAATGAGGCGTATGAACTTGCAACCCGTGTGTTTGCACCACCACCGGCCAGTGCAGTTGCGGGAACTGCCGGAGCGGCCATATCGCGTCCCGCCCGCAGAGAACTTCGTGCCGGGAGTATTGAGCATGGAACCCGGCAAGTGGAGCCAGCGGAGGATCCAGCGGGCGGAGAAGAAATGAATAACTGGGGGCTTCGGCGGTATGAATCCCCGCGGAAAGGCTGGCGTTCTAAGCAGCAGCAGCAGCAGCAGCAAGAACAGCAACATGCAAAGAAGCCGGAATGGAACTTCGATGTGGATGTAGGGAAAAATGACAAGGATGATTTTCCGGAAACAGCGCCACTGAGGCGTCCGTCATCCCGGCAGCAGCGCGGCACAGGTGGAGGCATCGCTGTGGGCACACCAAGCCGTGTCAACCCGCCCATGCAGTTTGACGATATACCCGTTGGGGATGTGACGTCCACAATGGGTGGAGAAGCATCCTTGCGACCGCGACAACAACAGCAACAACAGCTGCAGTCTGTTATCTCCAAGGTGGGAATAAACAAAAATAAGATGAGCAATATTCCCGCCCGTCCGTCGGTACGCAGCAACATCTCCCTAGATGATGTTGTCGTTGGTGGTAGTGAGAGGGGGAAAACCGATACGCTTGTGGCGCCGCCACCGACAAATGAACCGTTAATGCCATGTGGATTGTGCGGTCGCAGCTTCCGTGCGTCCATTCTTGCACGCCACGAGAGTGCCTGCTCAAATTTACAGAAGAAGCGACGTGTCTTCGACACGAAGGAGCAACGACTGGAAGGCATTGAGGGTATTCGTGAGGTGACCGCACCTAGCAACAGTGTCTCTCAAAAAGGTGGAAAGAAGCATCCAGTGGCGGTTGCAAATACAAATTCAGGCAAACCGCCCAAGTGGAAGATACAACATGAACAATTTCAGGCCGCAATGCGTGCAATGCGGCAAGTGAATGTGAATGCACCAAGCGGTGGTGGTGGTGGAAAACAGTCCATGCCAGCGTCACAGCCCATGCCAGAGGCATATGATGATCGTGTCCCATGTCCGCATTGTGGTAGGAAGTTTGCTGAGCTCACGGCGCAGCGGCATATACCTAAATGCATGACAACCATCGCGAGGCCAAAAGGAATTCGTCCAACACGCCGCTGATTGGAAATGATCTCCCTTTTTGTTTAGTTATTCACGTGTGTCTGCGACCCCCTCCCCTTTTTTTTTTTTTTTTTTTCTCTCTCTCTCTCTCTCTCTTTCTCCAAATGTATTTCTCTTTTACTCTCACCATGTACTTTGTGTGTGTATTTGTTTCTCTCTCTCTCTCTCTATATATATATATATATACATGTACATGGCAGAGAAAGGAAGGAAGAAAGAAATAGAGGGAAGAGGGAGAGAGAAAGAAAGAAAGAAAAAGGGGGGAATAATAATTATAATAGTAATAAATTGTGGACACCAAAGAAAGAAATGAATTAAAAAGAAAAAAAAAAGGGGGTGTGGAGGGGGATGGTGCTGCTGCTGATATGTTGCGATGGGAGTGGTGAATGTACATGAGAAGGGGGGGAAGGGAAGGGGAAGGAGAAATGGAATGAACATTATACAATGCGCAATCCCCTTTCCTCCTCCCTCCCCGTACACGAGAGAAAAGAGCCGGAGGGATTTGTACGTCCATGCGACGAGAGACGGACAAGTGAAGAGAATAAATATATATGTGAGGTGCTCTGTTTTTTTGTTTTGTTTTGTTTTTTCGGGTTTGCCGCTCTTTTTGATGCCTCCCTTTTTTTTTCCCCCCCACCCGTCTCCTTTCCCTTCATATTGCCATCATTTTGTTTTAGTTTTTTTTTGTGTGTATGTTTTGAAGAAGCAGAGGAGGAACGGAGAGGGGAGATGGGGTGGGTGGGGAAGACATGTCTTCTTGTGAAGTGGGGCCAAATGAGTTATTACCGCCGTTGTTTTTTTTTTTTTTTTTCTGTGCGTGTGTGTTTGTGTGTGTTTTTGCTGAGTTTCTTCCTTCTCGATTACTCTCATGTTGTTTTTTTTGATGTTATGTTCCCTTTCATACTCCCCCATCCATCCATCCATCCATGCAGGCATGCATGCAGGCAGGCAGGCATGCAGGCAGGCATTGAGCTATTTACCCATTCATATACATACACCCATTGACAATGTGGAGCTAAGAGAGAGGGAGGGATAAGGAAAGGAAAGGAAAGGAAAGGGGGGAGGTTTATGAATGGGAATAGAAGAAAAAGAAAAAAAAAGAAAAACATTGCGACTGGGCATGTGCGCACGAAACGTCAATGAAAGAAAAGAAAAGAAAAAAAAAAAGAGAAATGAAGTGATATTTATTAGTTGTTGTTGTTGTTGTTGTTGTTTTTGGTTTTGTATTCATCATTGCTAGTAACCCAACCTTCATTTTTTTCCATATATTTATATATAAATATAAATATACACGCACAAACTAAAGACGCATTATTAAATGGAATTTTTTTTTTTCTATATAAGTTTATTGATCTATTAGATACATACATATATATGTGTGTATTTGTGTGTATGTATGGCTTGTGCGTGTCGTGCGTGTGTGCGTCTGTGTGTGTGTGTGTGTCGGTCTTACATTTTAGTGTAGCAAATAAAGAGAAAAGAGAGAGAGAGAGAGAGAGAGAGAGAGAGGTTGATTTGTTGGTAAATTACTTTTTATTCTTCTTTTTCCCCGAGTGTTGTCCTGTAGGTATACATATATGCATGTATATATGTATATATGAGGATGTATGTACATGTATATATATATTTTTTTTTTCTTACCGCTTGTTACCATTATTGATGTTGATCTCTGTTCAGTTTTTTTTTTCTTTTTTTGTTTTGTTTTGCCGCACAAGTCACCATTCCACTGCACGTGGTGTCTGCACATCTGTAAAGAAAAAAAGAGAAGCGTGAGGGTTGCCGTGGGGGTGTTTGTGTGGGAATCCGTCGGTTTTTGTTTGTGCTTTTTTGAGGGGGTGGGAGGGGGAAGGGATGTTGCGACGTACCGCCACGACGCTTCGTTATCGCACGGCCTGGCGAGAGTTGCTGCACCCGCTTCCAGTGCGGGCGCGAAGGGCGGAATGGATGAAGCGTGACACGGTTGAGCAGAACGAGGCATTGCTGCGGCGGCCGTATTACACGCTCAAGTCCTACGTGCTTCCGCCAGTGGTGGGGAAGCAACCTACCACAGACACGCGACGCCCCGGCGTCTACTCCTCCTCTTCGGATAGCGTGCAGGATGTGTTGTGTCAACCGCGGCGTGCAACATCACCGGAGCGACTACAGGAATTGAGGGAACAGCTGCAGTTCCCAGGCACAGTTGGACCCATGCCGGAGATCATGTCTGCAACGGGACGACCGGCGGAAAGTTACACGGAGGCGTACGGGGCGAGACTGCGTCCACGCTACCCAGAGAGTTGGGAAACCGTGCCGCCGCATCAACCTTCACGAGGCATGTTGTGAGACATGGCATCGGCATTCTTTTTTTTTTTTTTTGTCTTGGTGTGTCTGGTCCTTATATATATATATATATATATATATATATATATATATAGTTATTTTTTTTTACCACACGTTTTCCGGGTTTATTTGTGTGAATTATGATGGGTAACTTCATTCCATTGGTTTGGTTTATTCTTTACACGCCATTCTGTTTTTTTGTTTTTGTTTTTTGTTGTCGTTGTTGCCTCTCCCGTGTGATGCCACAATTGTGTGTGTGTGTGTGTGTCTGTGTGTGAAGTCAAGTCGAAGAAGAAGGGCCATTTGTTTAGAAGCACATAGTAAAAAAAAAAAAAGAAAAAAAAGTGTGTGTGTTTGGGGGGGGGTGGGCGTTTCTGGAGTTGTCGTCATGGCACTTTCCCTCCGGGATGTAGTGGAACGTCCTTTTGAAGCCGAGGCGATGGAAATTCTTATGGACGAGTACAACAAGTGGTGCATTGGGCGCCTGGACGACGGGGAAGATGACAGCGGAGATGATGAGGAGGAGCGGAACAACAACAACGGTGTCGGTAATGGCGTTGGTGATGAAATGTACTACGGGCTGCCAAAAGTAGCGGGTGCCTTCAACGTACGGGCGTTGAGTCGGGTGGAGTTTCCACGCACGTGGATCGTGCCGTTGGGAACGATCCCAGCCTCTTGCTACGCCAACGCGGCGGTGAATGGGGGCTCGGACATGTCTCTCATGGTAGATTACAGTCAAACACGCGGGGTTGTGCGGGTGCGTTGCGAGCTGCTAAAGCCGACAGGCGATGGCGGTTTGTCTCAGAAAGTGTTGGCTGTTTGGCCAAATGAGCGGCGTAGACGAAGTTCTTATCCCTCGCATCATCCCTATCAACAGAAGGAGCAGTCGGAACTTTATTGGCCTGCCTTTGTTACACGTGTCATTGGCGTCTTTGAGGACCCGCTGCTGGACGGGTCGCCCGCCAGTCTCGCTGAACTTCAGATCTACGAGGACTTTGACGACGTCCTCATCCGGGCGCTACGATCGCCCATGCGGGTGTGCGTCGATGTGACGTTTTGCATTGATGAAATAAGTGAAGCGCGGCGGCTCACCATCGCCCCGGCCGTACGTTACCCTCCCGTCGGTGCCAGCACGGCGTACGACCCTGAGATTGCACGGGTATCTGAGCAGGTGTGTGCCATGATGAAAGAAGAACAGAGACAAGATGCGATGGTAGACAATGAGGCACAATGTCCACTGCTTGTTCCTGAGGTCATGCCGCAGGTTGTGTCGATTCGTAACTACTCGCACGCGGCAGTGGCGGGAAAGGGACGACGGGTGCATAGCCCCATGCAGAATGCCGCTGACACCGCCAATGACCGGTCATCTGGGGTAGTCTCAGCAATAACAACAAGATCCTCCTCCTTAGCAAATATCTCACGCAAACAATCGGTTGCCACGGCGATGTCGGCAGTAGATGAACATGCGGCATCGCATAGTGAAAAAGGTATTGTGAATGTGTGTGAGTTACGACAAGGATGCGGTCCCTCGCCGCAACACACCGGCAGGGCAACTGCTGTATCAAAGCGTCGCGCCAGTTGTAGCATAACGAATGGCACAGGTTTTGCTAGCGCTTCTGGAGTATCCAAGGCCAAGCTTAACCGCAACACACTTTCACACGCTCCCATTGCAGTGGTGGATATGCTGGCGGGTCCTATTTGTCAGACAGGGCAGTTTGTGTTTCTGCGGCCGTCAGCGCAGCTTGTGATGATGGCTCAGCGAGCGGCCGTGGAGGAAATCTACGTCATTTGGCAAAGACTGCGACAGGCACTTTTTGAGCCTCTTTATGCGGAAGAAATTGTCTTGCCGTCCCTTCGTGACGAATCGGTGAAGGAGGCTACAGAGCCAACCTTGTGTCTACCAGATCCCGAAACTTACGTGAGCCCATATGTGCAAGAAGACCACGAGAAGACGGAAGGCGGGATGCCACTGCCTCTTCCTAAGCTATCACATGAGCCGACATACGCGGAGTTGACGCTGCGACTCCCCATCTTACAAGGTCATTTGAATTGTTGGACCCGGGAGATGCAATGTCAACGGGAGCAGCGGCAGTCAAATATACTGCCCTGCTTTGAGCGTGGCATGATTGAGTTCACCAAACGAGAAGAGAATGGGCGAAAGTCGGCGAGGTGTGAGGTTTCTCCTTCCTTGTTTCGGACTCATGACCCAGATGGTGATATGGGAACGGCGAGTACACGGAACACATCGTACTGCTCAGTACCGGGGGAGGGCGGGACCGACGCAGGCTCCGTTGGGGGTCCTTCACGGACGCCAAACGGCATTTGCGACGTGAGCGTCAGTCTCATGTCAACGACACCGGGACGCAGTGGTTTGTGGTGCGGCAACAGTCACCTGACGCCGATGGGGATGGAGGAGTGGGGGATAATGTCACCCACGAAAGAACCGCTTCGATTTCCGCAATCCGGTATCCGACGAAACTCGCAGCAACAAAAAACTCCACCTTCCCTCTTATTTACGGTTCCGTCGCCTGTTGCACGACAAACCCCAAAAGCGTTGTTAAGGGAGCGAGTGGGCGAGAAGAAAAGCTACGAACTTGTGGCTGGAGCAGTAGACAGTAAAAGCCATGAAGGAATAGTAGGAGAGGGCTCTACGAAAAGTCAATGCAGTCCGACATGGAACGTCGGTAGCGAGAGGAGTTCATCGAAGCGGGAATATAATGACAAGGAGCGGTTGGCCTTCAGGCATAATGGTGGAGAATGGCTACGGGAGCTGAAACAGGAAGAGCAGTGGCACATGTCATCCCATAGCAGAACTGGTTCTGTAAAGACGGTAGAAACGGCCAGCAATGATGCTGGTAGGATGTCAAACACGCATCTGCATAATTCCCCTAACAACAGGGATGCATTTCATCATCACGTCGAGGGACGGGTGTCGGTGCCATCAGAGCCACGGGAAGATGCATCGGGGTTATCACAATCACGGCAGTTGGATTGGAATGCTGAGGACGCTACACATGGAGCTGTCTCACGTGCGTTTGATCCCAAGCCTGCAGCCGAGCAACGGTCAGCACCGAAGTCCTCTAGACAGAGAAATCACACACCCAATTTGCCGTTTCATGCATTAGATTTTTTTCAGTTACTTCATGGCAAAAAAGGCAAGGGAGATGTTGAGAATGGCCTTGAGGAACCGAAGGGGATTTATATGAGGGAGAAAACAGGAGCCACAGCGAGGAAGCCGAAGATGCCCACTTCGATGATGTCATTGGATTTTTCCGCGAATTCCTTGTTGCATTCTCGTGGATCCGTGCGTCCTGGTCTTGAATCCATCGCGGTGCGCCAAGAGTGCCGTCGCCTGGATGCATCGGAGCTCCCTCGCGAGGGCCTCGGTGAAACGAGAGGCCACAGTCAGAACCGAAGCCATTCGACGTCACACATCCGCAGTGAAGCGCTGAGTAGAACTCGATCCCCCATCAAGAATACCTCCATGTCTCAACGCTACACACTTGTGTCGTGGCGCGATGCGTCCGGGGTCGAGATCAACTTGGACGACGCATTTCTCCTTCCATCCGCCGTGGCGGCCGAAGCCCATGCAAAGTTAGGCCCACGGCCCACGTTTCACGTCGATCTACGACCGGAGCGGGGAAAGACGAAACAAGAAAATATTTTGCGAAGAATATAAATAACAACAAAAAGAGTAGAAGTATTGGTATAAATATTAATATATGACTTGGAAAACAATTGGAACCATGCGATGTACACGCAAGCCCTCCTTCCGCAGTTACTCGGATGACGAGGAGGAAGAGTAGAAACTGAGGTTGGTCATGTGTGTATTTACCAATGCAATGTGTAAAAGAGTGGCCAAAGGGATTCTTTTTTGGATGAGTTGTATTTCCTTGACGGCTCTCCAGTGAGAGGGGGACTTCTCTGTCATTCTCTTTCTTTCTCCCTCTGTCCTTTTTTTTTTTTTTCTAAAAGCAACAGGAAAGGGCAGAGTAGGAGGAGAAGTTTTTCTTATAAATATATATTATTTTCTTGTTGGCTTAAGTGTGCTTGTGTGTGGTGAATGAAGCGCATGTATCGTCATGTTTCGTCGTATGCCCCGGGTGGGGTCCTCGCAACGATGCGTCGACCGTGCCGTAGCAGTGTCTTTTCCTTGACTACCGGTAGTCCTGACGCAGGTGGTGGGGCGGTGGTGGTGATGGAGTTGGCCGCGGTGATGGCTGCATCCAGTGCCGCGTACACGCAGCGACGTGGATTTCGTAAGGAGTTGTTTGAAGGGCCTCTTGACATCAAACCTGGCGAGCGCAGGGCGCGGAAAGGTCCGCCGGTAGCGCACAGCCTACCTGTGTACAAAACTGCTCACAAACTTAACAATAGTGTACGATGGAAGAACGCGAACTTAATTACAAATGTGGCAGGCGGAAAAGACTACCGTCTACGCGAGACTCAGGGCGAGGGGACGTTTGACGAGTCCGGTATGTACCGCGACTGGCTGTACGGCGACGAACGGCGGTATGCAAACTACATTGGCGTCGCACTCGGCTGTCTGAGCATTGGGCTGTTCCTGTACACGATGCGGGTCATGGGCGCGGAGACGTGGGATATTCCCGCCCCCGTACTGGCGTCCCAGCGCAAGAAGACAGCTGCCGCCAAGGCGGCATCGGAAGGAGCAGCGACGGCGGGAAATGAAAAGGGAGCAGAAGGCCGTAGTGGTGATGACGCAGCTCAAGTGCCAGATGCACTCGCCATGTTGAAGAAACCGGTGATTGTGTCAAAGGCGGCGTAAGTGGACGAACCCCTCATTTCTCCCCATAGTCCCCGCATACAAATGCATTTAATTTGAGAGGTGCCGTGTGGGGAGGGAGGGAGGGAGGGGAAGGGGCGACCAATGGAAGGGCCTTGCCCTGGTGTTTGTCTATTTTTATGGTCTTTTGTTTTCTGTGCGCGTATGTGTGTACGTTTGTTTTGTTTTTTTTCTTTTTTGAGGAGAGGAGAGGAGAGGGGAGGGGGGAAGGGGTTTGTAGTTGGTCACTCAGTCGGTCTGCGGGGTGAGTGCGTATGTATGTGTGTGGGGAGGGACAACAAACGCCCGCGGGATGCCGAGACGACATTGGACATATTACAACAGCGGCTTTTCACAGGCTTGCTTGGCTTCTTATTTATTTATTTATTTATTTCTACTTATTGTTGTCAGCCGCATTTCGCCATGTCTCTTGTATGCATGCATGCATCTTCTCTTGCACCCACCTCTTGCACTTCTTTCCACATTTCTCTCTTTTATATAAATTTCTTTGCCGCAAAAAAAAAAAGGGAAAAGAACGAAGTAGAAACAAAAGGAATAGAAAAGAAGAAGAAGAAGAAAAAAAAAAAAAAAGAAGGGAGGAGAATTTGTCTTGCATTCACGTGCTCACATCACAAAATACGAACGCTGACAAATTTCACCACCTCACATCCGCTCTTATTTGGCGAAGGGAGGGTAACGACAGGGCCACGGTTGAGTAAGGGTAAGAAAAGAAGGCAAGGAGGGGACGATGACGACACGAACCGCCCCACAGGCGGCGGCGGCGGCGGCGGTGGCAGCAGCAGCAGCGCCGCGTCATCCACCGGCGAACACAGATTTGATTTATCACCAAACAATCATCCCAACGCAGAAAATTACACACTGCGTTGTTGGCACCTTTACCCTTCCTGGTGCCACGGACTTTGTGGTGGTACGACATGACACCCTTGAGCTTTGGACGCTGCATGTGGACCGCAATGTGGCGGAGTGTATCCACAGCACACGCCTCTTTGCGAATATTTATCAAATTGCCACGGTGCCAACCATCGCTGCCGCCGGGCGTTCTTCTGCGGGTCACGGCGGGAGCGGCTCCGCTGGCATTCTTGACACGCCGTCCAGTGACAGTGTGGCGATGCAGCGACTCGCCGTGACATCCGAAACGGGGTGTCTCGTGTTGCTGCGTTACGATCTCGACGAGATCCCCGTGCCGGCGCGACTCGCGCAAGACCCAACCAGCAGCAATCCAAAGCAGGACGACAACGACGAGGATGAAGCAACAAGAATGCGAAACACGTCGATGATAACATCTCTGCGTGGGAAGTTTGTTCGTGTGAGTGAGGTGGTTCTTGGCCGCAGTGGGGCGCGGTTGACGGTACCGAGTGCACGCCTTGCTGTGGACCCGCTGGGGAGGGCCGTGTTTGTTTCAGCGTTGATGCGGTTAAAAGTACTCGTACCGCTTCGCAAGCATGAGGAATACTACGCCCAACGCGGTCGCAGAGGGAGTGGCGGTTCACTTCAGGAAGGGGCAGAGGAGGAGCTGCTCATGTTGCCGCCACGTGGTGCAGAAGCGGGGCCTGAGGGTGCCGTCATGTCCACAAAACGACGGCCTGCTATACGGGACCTTATGTCTTTTGGCTCCCCGGTTGAGGCACATCGCCAGACAATCATTTTCTTTATGTGTGCCTTGGATGGTGCGACGGAAAATGCCACGTTTGCAACACTTGAGCAGGAAATACCTGAGGCGGAAACATTGCCGTCCTCCGCAGATGGTTCTGGAAATGCGGCGGCCACTTCGAATGTGGGAGCTGGTCAGGCATTCTTGCGTGTCAATTCCAGCACGAGGCAGACTTCCCATGGGAAGAGCGGCAGCAGCAGTAGTCGATCGAAGCAACTGGTGGTATATGCCTTCCTGGCTGGCCTGCAGCAGGTGCAGCGTACACATCTCGTCTCCGTCCCTGCGACGGCGCACCGTCTCATTGCGGTTCCCGCCGCCCCATTTGGCCCCGGTGGGGTCATTGTCTGCACGGACGCAGAACTCATATGGTACGATTTACTACCTCAGCTCCATGGCGGCGGTATCCTTGGCAACAGCATGTCCAGTTCCGCCCCGCCTCTGCAAACACCGTTGTTGTCTTCCGGCCTCTCCTCCGTTTCGCTTTTCAAAACGGCCGTGCCTTTTCCACGACGTAATGACTTCCGTGAACAGCTGTATGACCCAATGATTATTTCCCACGCCATGACGTGTGTGCGGAATGATTTCTTTATGTTGCTGCAGGATGACCAGGGTGATGTTTTCCGCATTAGTCTTACAATTATGGATGTGCAGCGCTCCTATGATGCGCTGCGGATGCAGCAGCAGCAGCGACGTATCGGTCCTCCCACGGGTTCGGTCCCACCTGTCTCCGTACCATCTCCACTGACCGTGACTTACTTTGATACAATACCACCGACGACGGTCATGGTGCTCTTCCGTCGTGGCTTTGTTTTTGCTGCGAGTGAGTCCTCCCCGACGCATGGGCTGTACAAGATTGTGAAGGATGGCTACCGCTCAGATGAGGAGTACATCCTATCAAGGATGCGGATGGTCGACCAACGGCATGACAGCCGCCGTCACGAGGATGGGTATGATGAGGAGACAAAAGGCATCATCCTGCCAACTCCTCTGAATTCGAATCTTCCTTCCAATCCTTCCGCTGCGGCGGTGACGGAGGAAGAGGAGGAAGAAGGGACGGGTGTCCCACGCGGAGGGATGATGCTGCCGCCCTCATTGCCCAAAGCGGGGGGGGCCGCAGTACTTCTCCCACCACCATCGTCACTGCCGAAGACGCCACAACAACAAAAAGGCCGTGTTGTTCCACTTTTTATTCCGCATCCGTCACTGCGGCACATGGTACTGCTTGAAACGTACCCGAGCACACCCGCGATTACATCCTTCCTTGTGACGATTCCACAAGGCGAGCAGGATGTTGAAATTCATCAAGAACGACAACAACAACAACAACAACAACAACAACAACAACAACAACAACCTCATGTTCAGATTGACGCATTGGTGGGACGCGGCTCCGATAGTGTGTTGTTCCATGCTCGCTATGGGTATGCAGCGAGGCTGGAAAGCTCCTTTACGTTACCGGCAGTGTTCTTCCATCTGATCCCGTTGATCTCGGCAACGGCGATGCAGCAGCGGTGGCGTGAAATGCAGATGGAGACAAAAAAGACAAAGAACGGTGGAAGATACCGATCCACTGCCAAGAACTCCTCTCGCCTTGCGAGCAGTGAATTATGGGACGATAAATTACTTCTTTCAACACGGCAAGGCACCACCGTGCTTTCGCTCGCACTGACAGGACACGTTGAGCCCGATACACTCTCGGGATTTGTCACATCTGAGCACACCATTGCGGCAGGAACTCTGCACTACGGTGTGGGATATGTTCAAATCACGCCGAGTTGTATTGTCGTGCTTCCGTATCGTACGGAACAGCAACAGGGCGCTATGGGAACGAGGCCCATGGCGGAGAGTGCCACGTGGATGCATCCCCATGGCAAGCGTATTCTTGCCGCTGCGGTTTCTGGAAACACCATCGTGGTTTCTTTTGCCCAAGGAGGCGGTATTTCCAGCTTTGACATGGGAATAAGTGGGACACGACTACAACAACTGGAGGCAATTCCGTCCTTTCCTCATGCCCCCGCCATATCACTTCTACGAGATCCAGATGTTGAATCCAAACAGTTTAACGCTTCGTTGCATCCTTCTTTAGCAACATCTTCGGTGGCGATGTTAGCGGCCATTGCCACCGCAAGTCATGAGGTGTACATTGTGAATCCCAAAAAGTTGCGGGAACCATTGGAAACCATTCACTGCACCGCGGATGATAATAACGGCGGCATTCCACCAGCGATTGTATCGGTTCTTTTAACATATCTTGGAAGAACCGGTGGGGTACGACGTCTCTTCTGTTTTATTGGCCACATTGATGGGACGGTGACACGCTGTGAGTTGGATGCGGCAACATATGGAGTAATGGACCGGGCCGTGTTAACGTGCGGTAGTGCGCCATGCCAGATGATTGCTGGCGATGGTGAACGTGCATGCTATGTATTGTGTGGGGAATTTAACTGGCGTTGTGATGTCCGTGATGGCTTGCCCAAGACCGTGCCTTGGCGCTTCCCATCGCCGCAAGTGATGTACGCGTCATTCCGTCGGCCACCTACTTTCAATGCGAGTTCGACGGGGTCAGCCACAACGGAGGTGGAGATGCCAACGGGGGCGCGGGAAGAGTTGGTACTTGGCGTCGCGGGCAATACATTGTCCCTTTTTGCCGCGCAGCAGAGTGGTGGAACGAGCACGGCAGAAACGTCGTTGGAGTACAGTTTTGGCCACACACCCCTTTCCGTGGCAGGGCGGCGGCTTCTTCAGCATCCAACACGGGCGGAGTATTTGATTGTTATCGGCACAGAACATCGTGGATACGGTGTTGCTGCGTTAAGACGGGCGTCTGCGGCGGCGGTGGCAGCGGCAGCGGAGCAACAGCGCCGCACTCAAAGTAACAACATGTCGGACGCCGCGGATGATGCCAAGAACGATACGAATAACAATAAGAATAGTAATATGAATTCTGCTAGCAGTGGAGTTGGGATTGCACTGGACAAACCTCAGCGTTCGTTGAACCACCCGGATCATTACGTCAGCACGCTACAACTGTACAACAAGCGAACAGACCGACTAGATCCGCCCTTGTACTTTCAAGAGCGTGAGGCTGTACTCTCCGCCGCAGTTGGGAGCTTTGTGAAGGACTTTGGGAAGGAGCCGGTGGTGGTGGCAGGCTGTGCGGAGCAATACACGCATGGAAGTGGCTGCGGTGTTGGCCCCTCATGGACCCAAGGCCGCCTTCGCGCGTTTCGCTTTGTTGTGAGTCAACCAGCAGCAGCAGGAGGAGGAGGAAGCGGTACCGCCTCCACACTGCGCCTTGAGCAGCTACATGACACACTTATTGCCGCAGCAGAAACAAGCGCTGAAGGTTTGGCAGGAGGAACACTCGCTGCGTCGTACCGGGCGGCGCCACTCCTGGATTATCCCTCGGCGCTGCACATTTGTCCAGAGGTAGGCCTCTTGTTTGTTGGCCTGGGGCCGGAGAACGGACTGCAGGTATACGCGTGGGGGCAACGTCGCTTCTTGCGCAAGCGGCGGCTTCCAAAAGTGCCGAGTCGCATCACCGCCATCGAGACCGTCTTTGTTTCGCCACCCGGCGCTGCATCCGCTACCACAGCCACGTATGCGCCCGATCTCTTTCGCTGTGGACCAAATAGCGGGAACATTGCGCGAGAAAAACGTCTTCTTATCGTGTGTGGCACACTCGATCAATCGGTCTTTATTGCGACGGTGCAGCCGGGCAGTGGCGCAGGCGGTTCGATGTCTTTCCTGATGCTCGTGGCACGCGATGCCGTCCCCCGCAGCGTGACAAGTGTCGTGTGCCTCGATGAACGCACCATTGCCGTGGCAGACCGCTTTGGGAGCGTTGCTTTCTTGCGTCTACCGCAGAACGCACGACTTGGATTTGCGGAGCCGCTGCATCAAATGAGTGACGCCGAGCTTCTGGAGGCTGAGCGTTATGCAGCCCATGAACAAGTCCTGCAGGAGATTGCCGTGCACCACACCGGGCAACTTGTCACGGCATTACGTGTCCATGACTACGATCCGAGTGGTGGCGCAGATCCATCGCTTGCGCTCCGTATACTTTTTTACGCTACGTCCCTCGGCACCGTCGGTGCGTACACACCATTTGTGCGAGAGGAGGACGCCGTATTTGCGGCGCATCTGCAGCCGCTCGTTGCCGCACACATACGCTGCCCGCTGCAGGAAGGCAGTGGGCACC
This sequence comes from Trypanosoma cruzi, assembly GCF_000209065.1. Taxonomy (NCBI): domain Eukaryota; phylum Euglenozoa; class Kinetoplastea; order Trypanosomatida; family Trypanosomatidae; genus Trypanosoma; species Trypanosoma cruzi. Next base: position 168,480 of record NW_001849536.1, read on the forward strand.
TCCCATACAATGCCGCTGGTCGCATGACCGCCACAGCCGCGGCAGCCGTGTCTCCGACTCCCGTCCACAACGTGGTGGAGGGCGACCAGGCGCAACTCTTGTTGCATGCATCCACATCTCTCTTTTCGACCGAATCAAAGACTGAAGTGGAGGCTGAGCTCGCACGACAGGAACGCGTCGAAGCGGCGCAGCGAAAAATTCTTGGACTCCCGCCACGCACATGGCCGGTACTTGCGGAGCTTGTCGCGAAGCACCGCGCCCTTGTCACCCTTCCGCCGTAAGGGAAACAGACGACATCAGTTTTTGTTTTGTTTTGTTTTTTTTGTTGTTGTTGTTCTTATTTTTCTCTTTCCTCCCTTCATTCCCTCTTCTTCTTCACCCCCTCCTCTCCATTTAATTATTGCGCCTATTTAAACCAACGAGTCATGGAAGAAGAGGGGAAGAAATACGAAGTCACACAACAAAGAAACACACACACACACACGAAAGAAAAAAAAAAAAAAAAAAAAAGAGAAATGGACAAATTGTGATTTACACACATTTATTATTTATTAATATCCGTGTACCTATATACCTGCGTGTGTGTATGTATGTTTATCTGTGGGGAGAGAGGGAGAGGAGACATCAGTGGAACGAATCCACCAAAAGGAATGAAAGAACAAAAAAAAAAAAGGGAAACAAAACACATGAAGGAAGAAATGAAAGAAGAGGACGTCATGATGATTGGTTATATATATATTTTTTTTTATATTTATTGATTGATTTATTTATTTATACTAAGAGAAAAAAGAAAATATGAATAAAATAATCAGCTGTGTGCAATATATATATATATATATGCACTTATCTCTTTCCATGTCAAATTTATTTCTTTTTCTTTTTCTCTTTCTCTCTTTTTCTCTGTATGTATGTGTGTGGTTAGATTTATTTATAGTTGGTTGCGTGTTTGTGTGTTGGGACTGTTGCGGGGGAGGGAGGGGAGGGAGTAGATGCTTGTCCCATCTCTTCACACACCCGTACCACCGTCGATGCTGTTATTGTATGCCGTCTCTTTTGCACTTGTGTTGGCGTACAGCACACCTGTTGGGGACATGACGGTGCGGCATGTAATTCCATTACAACAGTTCCAGCGCCCGAATTCAAATTTAGATATGAATAACGTATTGAAGGGCGTATCAGAGACAAGAAGCAGTGGATCTGGTAAGGGTGGGAATAATAACAACAATCATAATGGGATGGGGACGGATAAGGGATCTAATACACATGGTGGCAAGAGGGGGGTGGAGGGGGTAGAGGAAAAAGCAAGACAGTTTGTGTGGCGGCAGCGTGTACGTGCGATGCGGCATGCCGATTACATGCGAATTGAGACGCTGCATTTTTTGAAACTCCTCTCAACGTCCATTCCACGGCTACGACTCGTATGGCGGGGAGAAGACTACTGTGCATGGGAAGGAATAACATGCATGGCGCTTCGTTATCCAATAGACACGCTTATTGACATGCCGCGCATTCTTGCCAAGTCGCAGAAGGAAGGTGCCGGTGGGTCGGTTGGAGGGATAAAGAAGGGCAGCGACGGGGTCCGACTCTTGCGGAACATAGATGATGATCCGGTTTTTACACTTGTGGGGGTGCAGCTGCGGGGCATGAACCTCTTTGGTATTCTGCGGGGGCTGCGTCCTATTGACGCGTCACAACACGTCTCGCCGCTTTTGTCCTCTGCGGCGGCCACAGCAATAATGGAAAAGCGGTACAGTCGAGCACGACGTGAGGAATATCGGCAACGGCTGACGATTACATCCCCACGTGAGCCACAGTACTGGCCCTGGGAGGCCTCTGACATGCAACTACATGCTAAAAAAATGAACAGAACGTACGAAATGGTTCGATACACGGTTCGGCGTATATTGAGGCGCCTGGAGCTGCGTGGGGAACGGGCAAATCACCCGGACTTGCAGGGATTTGCACTCTTTACAGGGCACGTTGTCTCCGCCACGAATGGAGGGAATAGTGTTGGTGGTGGTAGCAGCCCTACGTTTCATGCAACGTCCTCCCCCATGACATCGTCCTTGTCGTCGTTATCGTCCTCTTCTTCCTCCTATTCATCTGCATCATCCGCGCAGCAATTGTTGTACGGCACTGGAGGCAATTCAAGGGTCTTTCATGAAACGTTTCTACCGCAGTTGACACGTCAGGACATTGCAAAGACGGTTTTTGGGGAAATTGAACCGAGGCTTGTCGGTGTTACACGCTTTGATATCTCGCATAACCCCGGTATATCCGTGGCAGAAAATTTACACTGGACATTTCCATACATGCAGACATTTAATACCTTTGGCACGACGGTACAGCCGGCTGTTAATAATAATAATAATAATAATAATAATAATAATAATAACAGGGTGAGGAAAGAAATGAAAGGTGAAAAGTGTCTGTGGAAGAGAAGAGAATAAAGACGAATTTAAAAAAAAAAGAAAAGAAAAGGGCGAGGAGGGGGGAACCTGTTGGGAAGAATAAGACACAAATGGGGTAGAATGATGCAATGCATACATAAACATTAAACCTACATATATATATATATATGGCTTGATAGATGTTTACACAGAGCTCTTGACATGGATGACTCAGTTGGGAATTCTAGTGGGATTTTGTGCGAGGAGAGTATGCCACATACACGCGTGTATGTGGCGTACGGGAAAAAGGAAAGAAAGAAAGAAAGGAGGGAGTGAGGGAAGAATTCCTAGTCCGTCTACTGCCTTTTTTTTATACTTAGTAGACAGTTTTCACATTGGAAAGGAGGATATGATGGTAAACGGGCTTGACTTGGCTGTTTTTGCCCTTCTTTTCTTTTTGTTTCTTCCTTCTTCCTCCCCAATGCATTTACGTCCGTGTGACTCCGACACATCATGTCACCAATCGCAATGGGGGGAAAGGAGGGAAGGAGGGTCTCATGCACTTGTGTGTTTGTGCCTCCTTTTTTGTTGTTGTTGTCGTAGTTGTTATTGTTATTTTATCCCATCCTGCATACATAAACACATACTCATATATATATATATATGAGTGTGTGCATGTGTGTAAACTGCTGGTGATTTTAGAGTGATTTCAATGGTATTGTCATTATTCTTTTTACCAGTGGTGGTGGTGGTGATATTAGCGCTGTAGAGGCGTCCACTCCCCTCCCCTCCTTACATGTGTGTGTTTGTTTTTTTTTTTACTTTTTGGTGTTTTTTGCGGTGAGGAGGGGAAGGGGGGTGAGAGAAGTTCACTTGTGTCTGCATGCATCAACTGGCCACAGTTGCATCCGGCTCCATATGCATGCTGTTTTATAATTATTTATTTTTTTTTTTTACTTTTTTTTGGGGGGGGAGGGAAGGAGGGGGTTGTTTTGTTTATTTGGCTGCCAATAATTCCCGTTTCTGTGTGCACATTCTTTTTGTTGTTTGTTTGTTTTTTTACGGATGTGGAGAAAAAAAGGAAAAGGAAAAAAGACAGGTGTGAGAACGAAGGCGCTGCTCTTTCCATCTTTTCTGTCTTGTTGCTGTTGTTGCATTTTTTTGTTTTTGTTTTTTCCCATCATCATCCTCGCTGTTTCTTTTATTTATTTATTTGGTTGTTGTTGTTGTTGTTTTGTGTGTGTTGGAGGGGGGTGGGGGGGGGAGTCGGTCTGTGCCGTCTCTCTCTTTCTCTCTGTGTGTGTGTGTCTCTTCCTGTCCTCCTGGATATGTGTGCTTCTTCCCTTATCGTTTGCCAACATGCATGCACATATGCACATATATATTGATATCTTTGGAAGGAGTCTGAGAGTGCGAGGGGGGAACGCAAGATAACAAAAGAAGACGTGTAGCGATAAAAAATAAAATAAAATAAAATAAATTATAGAAAAAAGAAAAAGGGGGCTGAGGAGGAAGAGGGGAGGGGTTTTGAATATGAATAACAACAGCAACGGCAAAAAGAGTGTCGGTGGTGGAGCAGCAGCGGTGGCGGCAGCAGCAGCAGCAGCTGTGATGATAACATCACCAGCGGCGGTGCCTGCGTGCTCGCAGGAGCGACTGGTGGCGGCGCAGAAGTGGTTTTTTCAGCGTGAGGCCGTGTTAGACACGTGTGCGGTGCCCGTAGGCGCCACAACTTCCGTTGAGGGCCGTCGACGCATGGCGCGTGACAGCGCCACACAAATTCTAAGCCTCCTGGAAGAACTTCAGGCAACAATTGGCCCTTTCGCGAATGGGGCAGCAGCGGCGGCATCCGTCGTGCCAATGAATAAAGCGGCGGGTGGGGTGAATCATAATAACAACAGCAATAAAAACACCAGCAACAACAATCACGCAGCGAGAGAGGCGGATGGACTTTGGATGAGTGCGCTGGTGGAGGGGAGCGGTAGTCTCTTTCGCTCCGAGTGCGGTTTGGAAGTGGAGGCACGTGAAATGCGGCTTCCTGACGGCCATACGATAACAGCGGCGACATCATCATCATCATCATCATCACCAACAGCAACAACAACGACAGTGTCATCGACCCCACCGTCTGCCGAAGCGGTGAGTCGACGACTTCAGCCCTTACAGCGCCTACTCGCGGGTATACAGGACGTGCGGCATTTACACCCGTATGGCAAGCTTCTCTCAAGTGCAGGTAAAGGGGATGCGTCAGCGGAGTCAATTTCAATGCTCATTAAAGGACTGCAGGATGCGGTAGAGGAGAGTCTGCGAACCATCGAACATGGCTATGCGACCTGCGCCTGCTCTGTAGACGATATTTCAGCGTGGGCGGAGTGGTCGCAGCCTCTTCTGCGGGTTCTTGGGGAAACACTACGGCGGGTCACGCTGGAGCATGTCATGGAAGAGCCACGGGAGCGTCTCCGCCGTGCTGCGTTCGACGTGAAGGAGAAACAACGGGAGCAGGAGGATGCCGTGACAGATGGAGACATGGTGCGCTCGGAGAATCTGTACTTTGAGAAGACCGCACTGCTTGAGGGAATGCGCCCCCTCTATGACCAACTCGAGCACGTCATTGAGACGTATAAAAAAGACGCGGCGGAGGAGCCGACACGGAAGGTGCGTGCGTTGGCCACCGAACTTGTCCCTCGTCTCGTCTCACCAAAGATTGCAAAGGAACAGAACCTTAAAAAACGCTGCGCCGCGGACATAGAGAGACTTGCGTCCAAGCGGGAGGAGATAAGGTCAGCGCGCAGTGCGCAGCGTGCGAACTTCTCTGTGCAAATGACCGAGTGGGAAAAGTTATTTGACTTGAACCGGCAGCAACAGGAGGCGTGTCTGCGGGCCATTGAGGAACTTGAGCAGCGTCTGCGCCACCTTGCAGAGGAGCGTACATTCCTCGTCGAGGATCGACTGGAGAAGATGTCCGAGGAGCGGCAGCGGGAGGAGGACGCGGCGACATTCATGCTGTTTGCAGAGCGGCAGGAGGAGGCCCTGCGGACGACGCTGCAGCACGTGGAGCAGAGCCTTCACTGCGCGCAGAGCATCAGTGATGCGGTGCAGTCGGGGTATAAGCACTTGAATCACCACCTCCACAACGCCATCCTGCAGACAGCCGAGACACAATTATTGAATGTACGCAAGGAGCGACTAGAGCACTTCCGCAGCCTCTACCTCACCCTGGGCGAGCTGCAGTTTAAGAAGGAACGACACGTGGAGGAACTGGACAAGCGGATTGAGTACTACCACGTCCAACAGGAACTTGCGATGGAAACATTTAACCCAAAGGCTAAGGAGTTCAGTAAGGCCAAGAAGGACCTATTGGAGGTGAAGGAGACAATGGAGCAGCAGTTACAACTTATCGCAAAAAAGGCAGCGCAGCAACTGGAGGATTTTAAACCAACGGAGAAGTTACTTTTGGCATCTGGGGTTCAATTCCGTCATCCGGTGGAGGAACTTGTGGAGATGAACGCCGTGCGGACGCAGAAACTACTGGAGTACCATTCGCTTATGTCAACCATGAGGAAGGATGACGATGAGAATAAAGAGGATGAGGATAGAAATATGGGCCAATCTCATTCACCGCCACGGTGAGAAGGAAGGGGATTCGTAACAAATGAAATTGAAAAAGATCAAGGGGAAAGTCGTCGTCGTCGTCGTCGTATGTGTACGTAAGTATGTGTGTGTGTGTGTGTGATTCTTTTAATTTCGCCCTTTCATGTTTTATTTGTTTTCTCTTTACACGTTTCTATCCCCTCCCCCTTTCTTACCCATCCTCAACCGATGCACGGATTCACAATCATGACGCATCCATTCACGGCTACACACACACACACACATACACACACATGAATGCATGCATCTGTGTATGTATTTGCACACAATTTATGTAATAGACATGTATATATAAATAAATAAATATATATAAATATATATATATTTATGTATGAGTTTTTTGTAGTTGTTTTTTGAAGTATTTTTAATGGTTCAGCGTTTATTGCCTGTATGATTTTTTTTTTTTTTTGTGTGTGTGTATTATTTCTACTTCATTTCATTTATTTCCCTCCCTCTCACATGCTCAGTCACTCAGTAAAGCACATGCATGCATGCACGGAGTGGGGGACAGAAATAACTCTTCAACGCTTTTCTTTGGTACTTCCATCACGTCTTCTTTCCTTCTCTCTTTCCCTGTGTATACGCACACATGCGTGTTTTCCTCTTTATTATGGCAAGTGTATATATATATATATATACATTTTTTACAGCAGCATCTATACACGCAGAAATGGCGGGGGCGGCGATTAGACGTCTCGCGAAGGAGAAGCAAAAATTGGATGAATCACGTGTACGTGACTTCTACGCCTGCCCGCTCAATGACATTTTTGAGTGGCACTTCACCCTCCAAGGGCCGCCCAACTCCCCGTACGAAGGGGGTCTCTACCATGGAGCCATCATGTTCCCTCGCAACTACCCCTTTTCTCCACCGGACATTATTTTCCTCACCAACAGCGGCCGTTTTGAGGTTGGGAAGAAGATCTGCTCCACCATCAGTAGTTATCATCCGGAGCTGTGGAAGCCGGTGTACGACATTGAGTTGGTTCTTGTGGCGCTGCGGTCATTTATGGCGCAGGAAGAGGAACTCGGTGTGGGGTCCCTTCAGAGACGGTACGTCACGTCGGAGGAAAAACGACACCTGGCGCGGGAGAGCCATCAATTTTCATGTCCCACATGTGGAATGACGAGTGCATGGGATGTGTGGAAGACGCAGATGGAGCAGTACCCGCCCGTCTCGTCGGAGGTGGAGGCGAATGTGCCGAAGTCGGCGGTTAAAACGCGAAAAAAAGAAGAAGACATCGCGCCACCAGCAGCGGCAACGGCAGTAGAAGTGGGAAAAGGGGAAGAAGCATCCATGACGGCAGCGACGGTGCATCAAGCAGCATCGAATACGCCGGCTGCCAATACCACCAACTCCGCCGCTCAGACAGCAGGACATGTGGGGGAGAAGGAGGAGGAGAGTCATGCATGTGGCGACCGTGTGGACCAGGATGTCGTTAAAGTAACACCCGCAGTGGCACCAGCAACGGTGATGAATAAAGCAAGTGGTGTGAGCTTTGGAGCAACCCGGGTGATGGCAGCGAAAAACGGGGAGGACGAAACCTCCACAACAGCCATGAAGTACGGAGATGCCGCGAAAAATGCCTCAGCGCACACGAGTGAAGCAACGGCGGCAACAACAGAGGGACAGCAGCAGCAGCAGCAGCAGGGAGAGGATGTAAATGGAGGATTGGACACGATGGGTAGTGGGTCTCTTAGTCATTCACCCAAAGCTTTAGGACAGGGACAAGGACAGGGTGAAGAGGCAGTCTCACTGGTTGGGTCCGCCCCTCCTGTATTTGTCCGTATCCAACTTGGAAGCTGGGTTCTTTTCCGTGTTCAGTTAAAACAAATTGACATTGCTATTGCTGCATGTTCTTTTATTTGCTTTGCTGTTATATTTAAGAAATGGTTATGGCCATAAAGTTCTTCTTAAGTGTGGGTAGGGAGATTCCATGGTTGTGCATTAGGGAAAAGTGAGGGAGTGAAAGAGAAAGTGACAAAGAGAGATTAGGAGGAGGGGTGAAATATATATGAGATGCATGTATATGCATGTCATGATTTATTATTATTATTTTTTTTTTTTCTGCCTCCTTCTTTCTTTTCTTTTTTTTTGTCTGTGTGTGTGTGTGTGTGTGCGTCGATCCCTTTTTATTTATTTATTTATTCATATGGAATTGGATCGAATATATATATTTAGTTACGTGTAATGAAATGACTCCCCTGTAAGAAGTCCGTATGGTTTTAGGTGGGGAAAATAAAGAAGGAGAAGGAGAAGGAAATGAGGATGGAAATGAAAAGAGAATAATAATACATCTATATATATATATACATATATATATGTCCCTTTTTTTCTTTTTCTTTTTTTATAACGCCTTATTCTTCATGTGCACTGCTGCTTTTATGTGGGCAGTACGAGTGAGGGACCACCCAGTCGCATACATACATAGTTGTTAAGGAGGAGTGAACATAAACATTACACCAAAGCACACACACACACAAAGAGAGAGAGAGAGAGAAAGAGAGAAATGAGCACCTATTCCGCTCGCCCTACCACCCAGACATTTTCTATCAATGGCAACAACAAGAAAGGCGGTCTTGTGGATGGTAACACAGGTGATGTCACTCTCAGTTTGGAAGAGAAGGGCAACGTGGTGGAGATAAACCCGGTAACGAAGTCACTTTATTTGACGGTTGCAACAAGTCGTGCTTTCCCATATGTTGCGAGCTGGCTGAGGGAAAAATCCAGTGAGATGCGGAATGAGGCGAATTCGTTGGAGTGGAATTGTGACATGGAATTATCGCGTCAAGTGGATCAGAAACACAAGGCTGTTCTTACAGGTCGTGTGGCGAGTGAAAAGGAGCGACAAAAAATGCTTCATTTCCTTCAGGAGCTTTATTCAGTGCGGTTGCATCAGCGTGTGGCTGGGGAGTCGTGGTTTGTCGCCTTTCGCGATGCGGCCGCAGCGTACATGTCAGAGTTGCATGAAATGGAGAAGGCACTCCTGCAACGAGTGCGCCTTGCGGAGGAATGGACTATTGGTGGGAGACGCGAAGTTGTCGTGGCGGGGCTTAAGCGGATGGAGGAACAGCAGCAGCAACTGAAGCGCCGCGCCGAGCGAGAAGTGGCGAGGGAAAAGATGCGGCGGGACCAGACGCTGCATAGCCTGCGCGCGGCGATGGAGCAGTTGGTTGGGGAGGTTGGAGACGCCCTCACGTGGGAGTTGCACCGGTGCATGCATGGACATATGCACAGTTCCTTTGAGGGCCGAAAGACGGCGATGAATGGCTCGGTGACGGGTACTTTGTCCGACACAGCCACCGCCGCCTTGCCCGCTCCGCCGGAGGATGAGCGGGAGTTGCTTGAGCAAGAGCGACACCTGCGGTTGGAACTGCGGCGGTTTCAGAAGCGCGGAAGAAACAGGCGACGTGAGACTCGAGAGGAGGAAGATGGAGGAGGGAAAAACGAAGGGCGCCTAGACAGGCAGTTGAGTGGACGCAAGCAAACGTGGCCGCATCGGCAGCAGCAGCAGCAGCAGCAAGAAGTGGAGGAAAAAGAGACGAAGAGGAAAAATAAAAAGGAGGAGGAGGAGGAGCAGGAGGCATCGGGTGCGACAAGTGAGGCAGCGGAGGAGGGGGGCATCATCAACGCCATGCACCCGGTGGCCATGTCCCTGTTGTCATCACCCCACAACACAACGGCGACGACGACGAACGTGACAAAAATGGCCACAACAGCGGAAAATGCTGCAACGCAGTCATCTTCGGTTGAGACGGGCAGGCTACCACCGTCGCGGAGACGACTTCAATTGCATAGCGGTAGGACATGGACGGAGGTCTCGCAGAGCCTGACGCTTCCACCGCTGCCCACGGTGCATAAAGTGGCCGAGCAGGACACCGGTGGAAACCTCGGCGAGGGTGTCAAAGATGGCCCAACACCCATTAGCAATCGCCCTGCCGGCGACGCGGGATCCCGCATGAGGCAGCTCAAGTACCACCGCGCCCCCTTGGTGGTTCGGCCTCCGGTTGTTCAACCGCCAAATCGGGCGGGCCGTGATGCCAGTGGACGTCACAACTCCGGTCACATTGCGGGACTGCTGTCTGTCCTGACAGAAGACACTGCCCATTTTGCCGCCTCGCGTGAAAAGATACGGACAGAGTTAAAGCGGTTGCGTGGGGAGCTGCGGAAACACAAGGAGGAGACGGCGCGCATGATGCAAACAAGCACTGGACTTGAAAAGCAGCGGGCACAGTTACTTGTACAGTGTGATGCGCAGGAAGCAAAGCTTAATGCCGCCACGGCGGAGAAGCGCTCGCAGGAGAGGGTAAGGACCCTGGACACACTGCTGCTCAACGACGAGATTTCACACACAATGGAGTTGTTGGAGGAACAGAAGAAGAAGCGATGCGCAGAGACGGAGGAGGTGCGGAAGTCGATTGAGGAATTTAAGCAGAGGATTCAAGAGCACGAGCAACTTCTTCATAATGTGCGAGAGTATTGGTGCCGTAATGCGGCGGCGCTTAGGCGGACAAAAACCCCCGGCAATTGCCAAAACATGTCTTATTCTTGGGACTCAACCTTGCCTAGCGCCAGTGGTGTGGAAGGTCCTGCCATTTCTCTTGAAACGGCCTTCTGTTCCACCGCACCACCCTCAGGCCCATTTCTTGAAGGTTCACCCCTCATTCCAACCGTACAGCCCTATTTGATAAACACGGTAGGTTCCGAGACAAAATTGCCAGAAGAGATGTTGGAGGGCTACCAGTCCATTCCGGCACTCGGTTTGTATCAACCGGAGGAAGTTGCGGATTTTATCTGTAGTGTATTTGAGGGGCTGGCGGTGGGTTCCCCTGATGAGTGCGTAAGACCACGGAGTAACACCTGATGTGAAGGTGACATCTTTTTATTTTCTGCATATATATATGTGTGTGTTTGTTTGTTTGTTTGTTCTTCATTCTGCTGTTATTTCTCTGGTTAGCTGTGTGCCTAATGATGCTTGATGTAAAGAGAAGAGGGAGAGAGAAAGGAAGAAAAAAAAAAAAAAAATGAGAGAGAAGTGGAAAAATAGCCTGATTTACTTATCCTTGGGGGGGGGGGGTCGAGGCAAGACACTTTTTTTTTTTTTTTTTTTTTTGCTTTCTCCTCTCTATTTCTCTTCTTCCCTCCATCATCATTGAATATACGCAGGGAAAGTTTGTATATGTATTTGTACGATAGACACACACATACACACATACACACATTCATGAAAGGAAATGTATGTAAATTTATATATTTATACATGTATCCTTGTATACATGTATAACATTGTAGAGTACATATAATTATTACAAATGTTCTTGATTTCTGTCTGTCTTGACTACCATGGATTGCAAAAAGGAAGAATAAAAGATAATTCAAAATGTGCTTTCTACTTCTTTCTTACGTCTTGTGCTTTCACACATGTATATTGTGCATTGTTTTAGGGGAGTTGGGAAGGGGGGAAGGGACGGTGGGTAAATAGATTATACACGAGTACATAAATATATATATTTATTTATTTAGAGAGAGAGAGAGAGAGAGAGGGTTTGTTTCTGTCTTTGTGTGTATTGCTGGAAATACAACGTGTGGGATTGTATGTATATAGATATAGATATATGTATATGCAAAACCGCACACGTCGACCCTTCAGAGAAATGGAAATTAAAAAAAATGATTACAATAGGAATATTCATGTAAAAGGACGTCCTATTGTTGACAGAAAGGTATGTTGCCTTGCTGTAATAACTTTGACTGCATTCGTGCTAGCATTAGGAATAATATCGCCATTGTCGTCATGGTATTGGAAGGATATGTTGTTTAATAAAGAAAATGGGGAAACAATGAAACCCTTATGGGACCGTGAGATGCATCCTTCACTCCGTGAGCATCCGTGGAAGACATCGTACCCTCCACTAAAGTTACAGCATACACACAGTGAAGAGGATGAGGAAGAGGAGGCGGTTTTGTCAGCGCTTTCATTTCTCCTTCCGGCATCGCAGCGTCGTGTACGTCTGATGCAGCGGATTCAAAAGGTGCTGCAATTTGGCACACGTGTGGCCGGCTCCTTTTCGCCTGGGCACCGAAAAATGCTGGAATTTATCGCCGCGGAGGGTCAATGGCAACCGCAGTTGACGACACTCTTCAACCCCGCCGTGATCCCACCGTCGCCGAGGTCGCACTGGCGTTTGGAATGGGATAACTTTACAAGCGAAACACCGTTAGGGACGCGGTGGTTTTTTAATCTCGTCTTCCACTTTGAAGGCGGTCACGCCTTCCGACAACAGAGCTCGAAGGAAACGAAAAAAAAAGAAGCAACGACAGTCAAGCGGCCTCGTCGATCCTTTGCCGCAGCGGCAGGCGGGCGCAATGGCGAAGGGAAGGGCAGCATGGCTGGTGAAAAGCTGCGGCATGTTGTGTTGGCGGCGCATTGGGACAGCAAGTACTTTGCCGAGTTTGACTTCCTGGGTGCATGCGATTCAGCAGTCTCTGTGGTGTACCTGCTGGAAACCATGCGGATGATTACAGTGCTGTCGGAAACAAGTGAAATCCTTCAATCGCTCACTGAAAATGCGGAGAAAAAGGATGTTTGCACGCAGTTGCGTCATGCGCTTTCGCCCGCGTATCGTAAAATTTTGCTTTATTACTACGCCGATGACGATGACGTTATTTGCTGCCTCTCGGGCAACACGACTACGAGAATGGCAGGAAATGGAACGGAGGATGAAAATGTATCAAATTGTGAGGAAAATTTTGGGGATGGAAATGGTGGAGGTGGTGGTGTTGCGTGGCAAAAGCTGCTGCGTCATGTGAGTCATCTCCCTGCCATTACAGTGATATTTTTTGATGGTGAGGAGGCCTTTGTGCGTTGGTATGGCGATGACCACACATATGGCTCACGACATCTGGCGCAGCAGTGGAAAAAGAAAAAGATGCAGCCTGTGGTCACGGATGCGTACAATGGGGCCGACACTACTCTCTCATATTTTGATTCGATTGATCTTTTTGTGTTGTACGATCTTATGGGACCGGCTGAGACAAGGTTTCATAATTACTTCCCCGATCAAAGTGGAATGGCCTTTGCGTTGCTTGTCGATGTAGAGGAGGCACATCGTGTGCGTGCAGAGCGGCTTTCATGTATTGTACAGCAATTTATGAAGGAAAAGGAGAATTGTTCGTCCTACCTTCCAGAGATTTGGTGTCAACACGGGACACCACATGAGATGTATACTTTGAGTGATGCACCTTGTCTCATGGGTCCTTTGCGGCCCCACATCGACAATGCAGAAAAATGGTTTCCGTCAAATGGCGCTTCTCAAGCTCACAGTATAGGCCTTCGTGTTAGGAACCTATTTTTTCCCATGGAGGAGAAACTGGCACAGGGCTCACGGCTCGATGATACCTTTGTTATGGAAGATGATCATATTCATTGGATGGACACACAACGTGTTTTACATCTTATTCCATGGCCATTCCCGCCATCATGGCATACCGTACGGGATGATGGTAGAGAAATTGATGAAGGAACTGTCATGGATCTTCTCCGAGTTCTTGAAGAATTTGTTCTTTACCTCGGTGAGGGGTGGATACATGGTTGATGGCAATATGATAACCCTTCTTTCATAGATGAAAAGGATAAAACAAAGCATACATATATATGTATGGGTCTTATGTTTTTTTTTTTTTTGTCCCCTTTTTTTTCCCCCTTTCTTGTGTGTTTTTATTCTCTTCTTTTGCCCAAATAATAATAATAATAATAAAATTTAAAAAAAAAGAATTGTGTGAGTGGATTTTATTGATTTGGGAAATATATTATTATTATTATCATTATTATTATTTTTTTGTGTGTGTGAGAGAAAGAGAGAGGGGAAGAGGGAGGGGAGGGTAGAAATGACGTGTGAGTGTTGTTGTTGTTGTTTTCTCTTTGCATTATTTGATTTTATTATTTTTTTTTATTTTATTTTATTTTTTTTCTTTGCAGCTGCTTGTTTGTGTGTGTGTGTAGGGGGGGGAGAGGGGGGTGGGGGGAGATGCCGTCCGCCCCTTCTCGCCTACAGACCCGCAAATACACACACACACATGCGTACATGCGTACAGACAACCGTTGGATCGGTCCCTTTTTTTGGTTTTGTCCCCAGCCAGGCTGTAAAAGAAGAAGAATATAAAAAAAAGAAAACCAACGCCTTTCCCCCCATCACTTTGGGCATATGTGGTTCTTTTTTTTTTTTTTTTATATATATTCTCTCTCCTCCCTTTTTGTAATGTGTCTTTCTGTGTTTTTTTTTTCTTTTTTTTTTTTTTTTTTTTGATTAGGAAAGAAAATGCTGCGATGTGTCACTGCGGTGTGGCGCTGTAGTTTTAAGCCCTCGCTGGCGTACGATAAACTTGTAAATGCAGGGAGCATTTCACGTGATACCCAGCAATTGAGTGCGTTACCCGTGTTTGATCGTCTTTATGAAGACCTTGTACGTTATACAAATAGCGTTGGTCGATTACGTCCACGTCAGGTAGAACTTCGGCCGCCAAATCGACTTGGCGTGGTGCCTTCCTTTTTTATTCGCCGTGAGCAGGAGGATAAAGTGCGACGGGCCTTGCAAGAGATTGGGAATGATGCGAATACGGCGTACCACCCTTTGTCTCTTGTGAAAGGGCTGTATGTGTATGGTGGGGTTGGCTGTGGGAAGACTATGTTGATGGATTTGCTTTATCATCACGCCCCAACGGAAATCAAGAAGCGACGCATTCATTTTCATCAATTTATGTTAGATGTGCAGCGTACATTACATGATATTCAGTACATTTCAAAAAGTAACTCCGAACTGCAACCGCGGCGCACAAAAGAGGCTTCTGTTGATCTTTTTGATGAAGTTGCACAGAGACTTATTAGCGATGTGGAGTTGTTATGCTTTGACGAAGTTGTTGTTGTGGACGTGGCCCACGCTATGATTATGCGGCGTTTATTTAACGCTTTTTATAAGATTGGGCTTGTTGTTGTCTTTACATCCAATCGGCCGCCCGATCAGCTGTACCTTGGGGGTCTTAACCGTGAGTCTTTTGTTCCTTTTATTGAGTTGGTGAAGCGGCAGTGTGTTTTGTACGATATGCGCAGTGAGACGGATCACCGCCTTACTGGAAGTGATGCACAGATGTATATTGCCCCGATGAATGAAGAGAACAGCGCGCGGTTCAATAACATCTTTTTACAACTTTGCAAAGGAATGCCACCAAAGGAGCGGATTTTGCGGGTGTTTGGTCGTGATGTGCGGGTACCCACCGCATGTGGTGGGGTGTGTCGATTTCAGTTTACTGAAATCTGCAGTGAAGCGACGTCGAGTGCCGACTACGAGATTATTGCCAAAACATTTCATACCGTTTTTATTGAAGGTGTGCCTCGTTTCGCGTATGAAAGCAGCGATATTAAGAGTCGCTTTCTCCTTCTTGTGGATGCGCTTTATGAGTTTCGCTGCAAAGTTATCATTTACGCCCAAGTACCACCGCGGGAGTTGCAGGAAAGTAAGGCGGAATACGAGGCATCTCAGAAGCATCTTGAAAGTGGTGGCAACAGTGGAGACGTGGGCAGATTTGATTTGCTTACGGAATTTGAACGTGAGTCCGGTAAGAGGCTAATTGACCACACGGATGCCGCCTTTCAAATGGAACGATGTATCTCACGCCTCATTGAAATGCGATCACGTGAATATCTTGAGAGTCCACATCGCCATGAGGAGGTTTCACTGAGCACGGAGTAATGTCTTTTCTTTTTTTGTTTGTTTGTTTTTCTTTTTTTTTCTTTTCCTTTCCTTTTTCTTCTCCGTGTGTGTGGGGAAGGGAGGGAAGTTTGTGTTTCCATGGGTATGCATATATATGCCTCTGTACGTGTGTGTGTGTGTGTGTGTGTGTGTAACTACTGACAATGTACATCTTGAGAGCGAAGCTGATATGACGGTGTGCAATGACCCCCTTCCCTTTAACTTCCGCTGCCTCCACCGCAACGTGAATGTTTTGGGAAAGGGGTTCATCGAATTCGAATGTTTACTTCCTTTTTTTTTTTTTTTTTTTGCTTGTAAAGGTATAGCGTGTGTATTGTTATTCATGTATGCATCCTTTTATGCATGTACGGGGATATGTGTGGCCGTCCCGCCATCATTACATGTCTCTGACTTGTTGTCTTTGTTACTGTCCGTCTGTCTGTCTGTCTGTCTGTCTGTCTGTCTATTTTCTTTTTTTTTTTTTTTTTCTTTTTTTTTTCTTTTTTTTACTATGTGTGTGGGTGGGTCTGGGAGGGAAAGGAAAAGCAAAAGCAGTGGAAAGTCGTTTAATTTGATTTTAATACAACGTTGTGGATTCTGTCTGTGTAAAATACAAATATATATATATATATTGAAAGTGAAACACGGAAGAAATCATTGAAAAGAGGACGGTGGGGTAAGGAAGAGGGGAGGACGACGATACCCACATGCACGTGACACAACAAATGTCTATGCGGAAAAGGAATTCACATCATCATTTGCATGTTTCTGGTATTCCGTCATTATTCATAACGTCCGTGTTGTTTTTTCTGTTGTTGCTTCTGTTGCCCGTGCCGTACTTTGTGGCGGGGAATACGGAGCATGCATGGAAAGGGGAAGCACTTCCAGAGGGCGTCGTACGCGGACCGTTGCTGCACGAACACTCATTTAGTGCCCCCATCGTAACGGATTGGTGGGATGAGGGGGTACCGCACTTTATGATTGGCGGCTCGGCGGTGGCGAATGAAAAGTTTATTCGTCTCACAACAAACAACCTCGGTGATCACGGTTTTGCCTTCAATACGGCACCATGCGATCACCCATCGTGGGAGGTGCGGCTGCGTTTTTCGATTCGCGCCCCTCTTCCTGTTGTACGGGCGCGTGCGCGGCAGGCGGGGCAGGAGGCGGTGCCGTACGAGGGGGGCGAAGGCATGGCGCTGTGGTACCTCGAGCAGCCACTCGGGGATGATCACCAGCACGTGCCAAAGTACAGCAAGCCACTGGACCCGGATGCAGCCCAGGAGGAGAAGTTAAGCCGGGATCCCTCACGCGTCGCGGATCTTCTTTTGAATCACAATGACGAATTAGATGAAGACGAAGATGATGATGATGATGAGGAAGAAAAAGAAGAGGAAATGAATGAGACGGCGAGAGAGAAACGTCGTGTGGCGCGGCTGCTGAAGCAGCAGGAGCGAGAAGAAATGTATCGCCGTGTCTTTAAAAGGGGCACCTCGATAGACAACAGTGAGTATGAGCCACGCATTTTTGGGCTGAAATTTTCCGAGTTTAGAGGCTTTGGTGTCCTACTGGACTCCGTCGGGCACCGCGAGGGCACCGACTCTCATCCGCATCATCACCGCAGCAGCAACAATAAAAACAACAACAACAACAACAGTAGCAGCGGTAGAGGCAGCGCAAAGCATGCACCACATGACCCTCGCATCACGCTCTTGTTTAATCTGCCGGCGAAGGAGCGAGGGGGTGCCAAACCAGCCGTGAACAACTTCAACCCGAGAGAACCCGACTTTCACACGTCACCGGTGCGGCTGCAGTGCCAATATGACTTCCGGCAGTCACCGACGGAGCGTGCGGTGCGGATGTCCGCACAGACGACGCATAAAGATGAGCAGGAGGCACGTGAATCCGGGGGAGAGGCACTTTTGTATCGCACACCGGAGGACCCGGTGGAACTTGTGGTGCGATATCACCGCCGTCGTCTGAGTGTCATAATCACGCGTGAGGATGTGAGCCGCCGCCGCCTTGTAGCCGTTAACCCTGCAGACATGGTGCAAAAAAGGCCGCTGAAGGGAGGAAATAAGTACCGCGTTGAGAAAATGTACGTGGATACGCTGTGTGGTGAAATTGACAATGTGGATCTTCCGTTAAATTATCACTTTGGTGTATCCGCCAGCACCGGCCCGCGTAATAAGGGGCATACAGAGCGGAAGGGTGCGGGAACCGGCAACTTGCCGTCATCACCAGGCGGTAATCCCCTCAGGGCGTTTATAAAAGAATTGTACACGGTGAAGCAGATGGATATGCACGTGGATGTTCACGATGTCATCTCGTTTGAGCTTCGTGAGTTGGGTAAAGACGCAAAGGCGATGGGGTACTCAAAGAGCATCCCGATTGAACACTTTGACTACGAAGTTGACCGACGTGAGCGGCAGCACTTTTCACGACAACTCCCCGTTGATCCAGAGCCGGACGAATAACGTGCGTGTGAATGGAAAGGAGTGTATATATATATATATATATATATGTTTATATGTTTATTTATGGGCTACAGGAAAGGGCCATGTGTATGTGTAGAAGTAACGTACGGGATGCTGTGGAAGAGAAGAAGAAAAGTGTTGGTGAGAAATGAATAAATTACATGTGTGCTCTTGTTGTTTTTTTTTTTTTTTTTTTATTACCATTATTATTACTATTTAATATTACTAATATTAATTATTTGTATTTCTTGGTTTTTGGTGACATTGACTTTTTTTGTTTGTTTGTTTGTTTGTTTGTTTTTTCTTCATTATTTATGTTGATGATTATTACCGTTTTATTTTGTTTTCTCTCCCTCTCTCTCTCTCCCTGTGTGTGTGTGTGTGTGTGTGGCTGTTTTTTATTTGTGTGTTGGGGGGGGATGGGGATGTTTACATTTCCGATGTGAATACATGAGCATGGCGCATTGTATGCATGTATATATGCCCCTGACGGAGGGGAAAAGGTGTGTGTGTGTGTGTGGAAGGGGAAAGGGGGCCTAAGAAGTTATGTGTGATGCATGCATGTCCGTGTCTGTGCAATGCGTATCTATTTATTGTTGTTGTTTTGTTTTGTTTTTGTTTTTTTTTTGTTTTCTGCTGCTGCTGTCCTGTTGACGCCGTGCGTCTCGTGACGCGGTGGGAGAACAGCCAACAGTGGGGGTGGGGAAAAAAAAAGAAAAAAAAGAAAGGGAGAGAAGTGTGGACTTCTGACTGTTTGTTTGCTTTCAAAAAAAAAGTGACTTGTGAGTTTACAAGGAGAGAGAGAGGGAGAGAGAGAAAGAGGGGGGAAATAAAAATTATGAATGGGGGCGATGACGACGCCCACAACGCCTCAGTGATCGCCAGTGTCTTTCGACGCCACCGGTACCCGTTTCATCCTGTCACGGTGGAGCGGCTGTTGTGTACATTTGAGCAGCTGCTGGAGTCGCTCCCCTCCTCATCCTCCTCCTCGCCTTCCATCACAGAAAAGAAAGTGGGGGTAGAGGAGGAGGAGTATGGGGAGAAGGGGGAAAAAAGGCGCAGCGCAATTCCTTCCATTGGCACGGAGGTCATGCCTCCTGTCGCTGCGGCATTGGATAGCAACAATAATGGCGCCAGTCATGATCATCCCGATGGTGGCATGAGTGATGATGGCAACGGTCCGTTCTGTGCTCTCTATGCAAAGCTGCAAGCCCTTCTTGAGCAACACCGTGAGGTGCGGCGGCTCTGCTTGGAAAAAGAGTCACAGAGGCAACTGCAAATGTATCCAGCGCCGTTTGTCATTTCTGTGGGGGCAGAAGAACGTGTACATGCGTCTAGCCATGTGAGTATGATTATCTCCACGGTGGGGAACACTTTACCGCCGTCACAGCGTTGTGGATCCCCCAGGAAGGGTAACAGACAGTTTATGTCTGCGCAGCACCAACGGGAGATGAATTATCTTCTCCACGTCGTGCATGCCGCATATGTGGAAACGCAGCGGTGGCAGTCACGATGTAAGGAGCTGCAGGTGGAGTTAGATGGCACGAAGTCGCAGTGTGGAGAACTCATGGCGGAGGTGGATGAATTGCGCGTGCTGTTGGCACAAGAGAGGATGATGTCGCAGCAGCTGTTGCAACAACAACAACAACAAGAAGAAGAAGAAAAACTAGAAGACGAGAAGAAGGAGGAAGAAAAGGAAAAGGAAAAAGAGGGTGGCGGCGGGGAGATCAATGTTTCCTTAAATTCTGCTGGAAAGACAGTTAATGACAATGGCATCGATAAGAGCCCCAGCGTACCAGGGCGGGTAATCCTCTCTCCACTACCGGTTCCGGCAACAGCACACTCGCCGTTGTTCTCACCGCCATGCGATGTGGTGACGACACCACCTGAGAGTCATCTGGAGCGGCTGGCGCGTGAGGACTTTGTGTCGCCACCACATTCTGCGCCCGATGGTAATGATCCTAATGATGCAATTGCTGCTGCTGCTGCTGCGCACTGGCGCAGCAGTCTCTTTACATCCCCACTTCCCGTGACGTTTGCACGACCGTCCCTGTCGTCGCTGCAGGCCGCAAGGCAGGCGGTGGCCGCCACCAACACGGGAGTTAAGACAAAAGACGTTGCATCTGCAGCGCGTGGACGCCATGGTGGAGACCGCCGCCATGTACACAATAAGGGTGACGGTGATAATCCGGATCATGATGCGGTGGCATTGCGTCTTCTGCGACGTCTTGTTCCAGATGTCAGTGACGGGCTTCTCAACGTCTCGGTTGGTGTGTACGAAGGGGTTTACAAACTCGCCACACGTTGCCGTCGGGCCGAGGAAGGGTCCCGACGGCATTTAAAACGGCTACGTGAGTTGGAAGCTCAAGCCGCCACGGTGCCACGACTGGAGGAATGCCTGCAGCGGCAGACCCGACTCAGTAGCACCCTGCACTGCCGCGTGGAGGAGAAGGAAGACATGTTGCGGCAGCTGAAGGTGAGATTGGCCGCCGCCGACAGGGATATCGCGGAACTCAAACGTCAACTTGCGGAACATCAACAGCGCGAGGAGCCCAATGAGGCGGGAGAAGAAGAGGAAGCAGGAGGAAGGGGAAAAGGAACGGATCAACAACCGGAGGAGAGGAGTGCCATTGAACGGCAACAAAGCTGTGAGAATGGTGACGCTCGCCAGCACCGTTGCCGTGGCGCTGGTCCGACGCCAAAACTGGCATACGTGAATGCCCCACATGGCAGAATGAAGAAGCGCCGGAACGATGGAGGCAAGGCCTTGCTAAGTGAACGTGCTCGCGCAGATAACGCCGAGGCGGAGTTGTCTCGGGCGCAGCAGGAGCTGGCGTGTGCCCAAAATGAGCTGCAGGAAGGCAAACACCTCCTCGCGTGCCTTGTGCGGGATGGACAACGTGAACTACCGGAGTACAACAACACAGACATCAAGGAGGAAGGGGATGAACATTCTTCTACAGTACCGACGATGACGCAGTCGCAAGTGGCATGTGGCTCAGATATCATGGATTTGCCTGAGCCACAACCACCACAGTTCCCATCACCGTCCGTACCGCAACAAGAAACAACTCCGACGGCGGCGGTGGCGGTGGCAGCGCAGCCTTGTGAACTTTCGAAAGTCCATGCGATGGGCCAAATTTCTGAGTGCTCATCATTCTTATTATCGATATGCCCCTCATTGCCATCGGGAGAGGGAGAGTTAGCAGTACTCCTGCCCATCATGGGGAGTCAGTGCGACCAAAAAGAGTGGGAAGAGGAACAGCAGAAACCAACACCCAATGCAAGGAAGCCAAAAAAGAAAAATAGGAGCAAGTGGGAGATGGAATTAGAAGAGGACGACACCGTTGCTCCATGGGGTGACTGGTGAGCCCAGCGTCATTACTTCTCTCTACAAGCACGGTATACACCTGTGTGAAATGTGAACCTTCTGTTTTCCTTTCCTTTCCTTTCTTTTCTTTTTTTTTTTTTTTTTTTTTTTTTTTCTGTACTCTTTGTTGCTTTTGATGGATTTTACTGCACTGCTGACGGCACGGCAACACGTGTACTTCAGACGTCATGGTGATGCAACTTTGTTTCCCAGAATCACGCGGCCAGACGATGCCGTCAGCCCCGTGGCCATAAGAGCAACGACAACGACCCCGTGAGGGAAACATGGCTGGCTCTTGGCTTTCCCCGACAATACGGGAGGGAGGGGAGAAGCAATTAACCCTGGCGCCACGCTGAGGCGGCCGGTGGCATTTTCAGGAAGATATTTTCATGGTAACGGCCCCTCACTACTAATTCCTATCGACTGCTGGTACATTTAATCTCAACCTAGTCTTCTTCCCTTCAAAGAAATATATGTATGTATGTATCTATCCTTTTTTAATATTGTTATTCTTCTCTTTTCAATTAATCTCTGTTTCTTTGTTTTGCTTTGTTTTCTGTCATGTGAAACGACGTCCCCTCTTTAGCGTGAAGGAGTGAAAGGGGGGTGGAGGGGCGACGGGAAAAACGTAGCCGGGAATATTCGTACACCACCACCACCAGCACCAGCACCAGCAGTACCACTACTACTACTACCCTCGTGAAGCAATCATTTACCTCGAGAAGAGAAGACGCAAACAAACAAATTACGAAAAAAGAAAAAATAAAAAAAAAAAGGGAGCAGGAGGATATCTTTGAAGGGGGGTTGGGGAAAAGAAAGAGAAAAAGAGAGAGAGATGCTTGACGGCGAAGAAGACGAAGAGCTCACGATGGAGCTCCCGCCTATTTGGCAATTTGTGCACCCCGAATACGCCCGTGGTGATGGTTCCTCGAAGGGTGTTGGGGACGACGAGGCAGACGAGGATGAAGAAGACGATGAAGTTGCCCGCATGAAAAAGGCGCCAAAGCTTAGCAAACTACTGCGTTTCATCAACGACGTGGACGATGACGAGGAGCTGGAGAGGATGCTGCAGGAACGGGACCCTGTGACGCAGCAGACCCTCTTGCAGTGGGCAACGCGACAGCAACACTTTACATTGGCAGAATATCTTTTGAAGCGGGCGAAGCGGGCGGCCTTTGGCTTCCCGATGGAATCAACCGAGATGGCTGTGTACACCAGGTGGGAAGAGATGCGGCCGGAGTTGCCTACCCCAGCCGAACTGCAGGCACGACAGCAAGAACGTGACAAGCAGCGAACAGAACGTCTTGCTTCCAAGCTGCAGCAGGAGAAGGAAAGAGCAGACGGCAACGATGAAGAAGAGGAAGAAGAAGAAGAGGAAGAGGAGGAAGAGGAAGAAAATGAAGCGTTACCAGAGGAACTTGTGTATGAGTCATTATCCGAGTACCATGATGAATGGGGTGACCATGGTGTGGGAATTGTGAAGCAAATTGGTGAACTCGGTGTGTACATTGGAGCTCGACTGCGTGATGGGACAAAACAAGGCCTTGGGCAGTCGATTTTTCCAAATGGTGATGTTTATACAGGTGAGTATGAAAACAACCAACGCCATGGTTTGGGTCTGTATTGGTGGGCGAAACAAGGTGTATTTTACGTGGGCCGCTGGTATCGCAGTGTGCGACACGGTCATGGCCGAATTGTGTACCCCGATGGCTCACGCTACCTGGGAGCCTGGTCACGTGACGAGAAACATGGTAATGGGCGTTACGTGTATGCCGACGGTAGCAGCTACGATGGCGCCTGGGAACACAACAAGAAACACGGCTACGGTGTTTACCGCTTCACCGATGGATCTTCCTTCCACGGCAGCTTTGTTGACAATGAATTTGTCTCTGGAGAATGGCGACTGGCGTCTAATATCACGCGGTACATTGGAAACTTTTCGAAGGATGCACCCGTTGGGGCAGGAGTCTTTCTTCACCGTCTTGGACCCAGTTCACATGACGCCTTTCAACAAGAAGGGTTTTATGTGAATGGTGAGTGGCACCCGGGGGTGTTGCACGGCACCACCCGTGTGCCACCGCGCCTTGAGGTCTTTGCGCCTCAACAGGAGGAACCAAAACGTGTGCCCGTCACATTTGCGCCGGAGTGCAGCGGCGGAAAGATGGTGGATCTTGTCAAGGCGGTGAACTTCCCGCCCGTGCAGCGGTGGATCAAGTCACTAGCTTCCGTGAGTGAGCATGGCAAGCTTGGTGTGGTGCTGATGTCAATTGAGATCTGCTCCGTCAAGTACGACTCGGAGGATGCGAACCTTGTCGTGGAAGTTCGCCTGCGCCCCGTTCTTTATGATGTTGACAAAAAACGACTGCGGCTATCGTCAATTGGCGACGAGACAATCATCCTAAAGGAGTACACAACGCGGTTGATTCTCATTGTTGAGCGGCCGGGAACCACTGAGGTGGAACGCCAGCCGATGGTCATCTTGGAAAGGTCCGCGCAAATGACATGTGCGGGAGAAAATCACATGCAACACCGTTTGCCCACTGTGCAGGTGTCAATGGAGGGCGAGATTGAAGGGGCCTTTGCGCGTGCCATTCAGCCCGCACTGCGCGTGACGCTTAACCGTCACACGACAACCAAACAACTTCTCCGTCCCATTCACAGCAACCCGATGCTGGGCAATGCAGCGGAGGATGTGATTATGTATGTACAGGAGTGGCACCCCGACGCACACGCAAAACTGAACGAAAAACTCGAAGTGGCCTCGAGGGTGCCGCCCGAACCCGAAGAAAAAGACAAGAAACCAAAGGACGCAAAGCCATTGGAGCAGGCCGTCGCTGCAGAGGCGGCACCGGTGGTACCGGCAACGGAGGGCTGCAGTTATGTTGCCGTCCCGCTTGAAAAGGTCGCGGGGGTGTCCAATGAGGCCCTCACAGTCATCGCCGCGACTGCGGTGCTGCAACGCAGGAAGAAGAGCGAACTGCCGCTCGCCACCGCACCGAAGCAGCGACCGCCCACGCCACTGCCGCCAGCGCCGGAGCCCCGACCAGAGCTCCAGCCGCTGTACGATGCCCGCGCGGCGCTGAAACGTGCCGAAGAGGGCAGCGATAACGAAGACGACGACGACGATGAGGACACTGCCGGCGCAGAGGAGTGATGAATGCGTGTGTCTGTGTGTATGTGACAATAGAAGGAGGGTGGAAATGTTTATTGTTTAAGAAAGGGGATAATGAAAAAAAAAAAAAAAAAAAGGGAGGGAAGGGGAGAAAACAAGAGAAACGTGGACTGAACACAAAGGAAAGAGAAGAGGCAATAACAAAGTGTGGGGATTATGAGGAGGATTTTGTTTGGTTGAATCTGAGAGAGAAAGAAACGACTTGGTTGATGATGCATGGATGCGACGCATTATAAATGTCATTCCCTCTTTTTCTTTTTTCTCTCTTCTCTCTCTCTGTGTGTGTGTGTTTGTGGGGGTATAAAATTGCCACGGAGACAATATTGTTTGCCGCCGCCGTTGCTATTTTCTCTCATTTACTGCCCACTGTTGTTCTTGTTGTTACATCGATTCCAACCACAACTCGTTTCAATGAAGAGAAATTGAAAAAAAAAAAAAAAAGAAAAAAAAAACTTCGTCTTTTAATATCTATTTTCTCTGCCCACCCCCCTTTTTTTTTTTTTTTTTTCTTTTTTCAATTCCCCTTCATTGAAAAGAGAAGCATTGTTATTCATTGGAGGCAATGCATGCATGTATATTTGTCTCTCTGTCTTTCCAGTGAAGCATGCATGTGGTCATGTCTATATATATATATATATATGTATATGTAAATAAATAAATAGATATATCTTTATTATTATTATTATTCCCTTGAATTCCACGCATGATGTCGTCCCCCGCACCACTTCTTCTTCTTCCTTCAACACGCATGCATGCATGCAAATAATATACATGTACATAACGATTCTTTCCTGCATTCCCATTTTATTGCCATCCTCTTTCTTTTTTTTTTTTTTTTTCTTTCCCTCCCTCTCTCTCTCTCTCTTATTAAAAGGGATAATAGAAAACAATAAAGGCAGGAGAAAACATTTGAAGGAAGCGAAAATAAAACTGGTAAAAAAGAAAAAAAGAAACGGTCAGAGTAAGAGAGGTAAATTATACCCCCATTGTACATACAGACAATACAATACATTGCCTCCCCCTTCAAATATATCAGTAAATAGACGGAGGCAAACGAAAAAAGAACCCAAAAAAAAGATTAAAAAAAAAAAAAAAAAAGACAAACCGCAGAGGGAGTGAGGAATACATTCATCCATCATGTTCTTCTCTACGTATGTCTTGACGAAGCGAGGGCCTCTTGCGAAGATCTGGCTTGCAGCTCACTGGGATCGTCGTCTGACGCGTAATGAGGTGCGTGTTGTTGACCTTCGACAATCCGTTGTGGATATTGTGCAGCCGGCGGTGCCTATTGCGTTGCGTACCAGCGGTGAACTTCTTGTTGGTGTGGTGCGTATCTACGCGCTGAAGGTGAAACACCTGTTGAAGGACGCCACAGACGCGACACTCATCCTGCGCGTTGCACCACTTCCGGCGAAGTCTGTGTCTTCGCCGTCCGTTGCCAATAAGAATAACAACAATTTACCAGAGGGAACGGGCGCCATGGCAATGTTGGATGGCGTGTTGATCAGCGGCAATGGTGACATTGAGGCGGTGACATTTGATTGGAGTGGCAGCGCTGCAGCTGAGGCGGTGGCGACGGGGAAAAGTGACGTGGAGGCACTTGAAGCTCGGTTTGACGACATTGCAGACTTGCTGCATGGTTCAAAGCAACCGAAGAGCACACCAGGCATCAGCAGCAGTGGAAGCAACAATAATAATAATAACGGTGCCTCTGCGTTCTTGGCTTCCGCATGGTACGCGGTGGAGCCTACTTCGCAAGCGGTGGAGGAGCTCCAAAGCACACAGCAGGACTATGACGAGATTGCGAAGTTACGTGCGGATTTGGTCGCATTTGGAGATCGTGTGAGTGGAAGCAGCAGCAGCAAAAAGTCAAGTAACCCGAGTATTGAAAAGGCACGTGCCAGTGGTGTGGTGGGCGTGGCATCGGCGGCGGCAGGACTTGGGGGTGACTTTGCGGGGTTTCCCATACCTGGGGAGGAACTTGACATTGGTGTTCCACTGCCGGAGGACCATGCACTGTTGCCGGATTTCCTGATGCCAGCAGAAGGAATTGCAGATCCTTTTGCAATTGCGGAATTGTTACAACAAAAACAGCAGCAGCAGCAGACAACGGCGCGTAAGACGCGTTCTGTGAATATACTTGACCTCGCCGCCACAACCGTGTCAGGGGAGACGGTGCAACGGTGGATGGATGATCGCAGTGACATTGTCGATGCGGTACCCCGACGTGGACCGTATGACGTGCAGGAGGCACGCGACCGCGCCACAATTGTACCGGAGTCCAGTAAAAGCGATCTGTGGGCTTTTGTGGATGCGGCACCGCTCTCGTGGCAGCCGAACCCGTCCCTTTGCGCAATGTACACAACGTTACTGAAACCGTTTATTGAACAAGCTGAGGCCTCTGCTATGCCACCGCTGCAACAACAAAAACATCAG
Organism: Trypanosoma cruzi; assembly: GCF_000209065.1. Lineage (NCBI taxonomy): Eukaryota > Euglenozoa > Kinetoplastea > Trypanosomatida > Trypanosomatidae > Trypanosoma > Trypanosoma cruzi. The sequence continues at coordinate 195,717 of NW_001849536.1, forward strand.
CAACAGCATCAAGATGAAAACCTTCCGGCAGGCAGAATGGGAGAGGAAGAGGAAATGTTAGCCGCGGCTTGGAATATGGAAGAGGAGATGCACAATATGAATACCCGCAAGCGCGGACGTGATGACGAGAATGACGATGAGAATAAAAGTGGTAGTGGCGGTCTCTCGATGATTGCAATGGCGACATTGAGGCGCATTCGTGATGAGATTGAAATGCCGGCACAACAACAACAACAAAAAAGGCAGTCGAAGAAGTCACGGAAGGAGGTAGCCACTCGTGAATACTGTTTGTTGCATGACGTTTGTCGTGGCATGCGTCGTCGTGAGGCGGCCCGCACGTTCGTCAGTGTTCTGGCACTTGCCTCCAAACAACTTGTTTCAGTAGGCCAACCGTCACGTATGGGGGACATCGAATTGGGTCTCCTGCCTGGTGCAGAAGGTCTCATGCTCACATCTTGACATGTGATATTGCCTGGACTACAAGTTTGACTGCCTTTTTTCTTTTCTTTTCTTTTCTTTTCTTTTCTTTTCTTTCACCACCTCCTACTCCCACTCCTTATGAATCAGACGACGACGGTGGCCTTATCGATTTCCAATGGCAGTCGTATTATTGGCAATGGGAGTATAAAAGCATTTTGTTTTTGTTTTTTTTGTTGTTTTTGTATCGTGTTATTTCTTGTAAAAGAATTTTATTTATTTATTTATTTTACTGATATCTACCTACCTATCTATATATATATATATATATATATATATTGTTGTTTGTTTGTTTTTTATATGCGTCATGTAATGTGTAGTGATGAGAAAATGGAGTTGTTCCATGTGGGTATTTTTTTATTTTTTTTTTTTATTTTTATTTTTTTTTTTTTATTTTTTAATTTTTATGTGTGGAAAACATTGACAAGCTGTACTTTATTCATTGACAGAACGGTGAATACCGTACATATATATATATATATATATATATATGAGAAAAAGAAAAAGAGAGAGTGAGAGGGAATGCGTCTCTCTATCATTGACTCTTAGGGTAATGCGTGTATGATGTATACACAGATTATTATAATATATAATATATATATAATATGTACGGTATTCATTGATACATCGGAATTCATAGAGTTACAATAGCCATTTGTTAGCGTACATGTATATGCCAGAATATTTATAACCCGGTGGTGCGTGGGTGGTGGTATATTTATATATAAATATATATTTTTAAATGGCCGTTATGAAGCCCCACACACACACACAGAGAGAGAGAGAAAAAAAAAAAAAGGGTTTTCACGTGGAGGGAGGAAAAGAAGGGTAAATAAATCCATGAAACTCCTTTAGAGCTGGCGGGGAATGGATTATGCATGCTGGGGAGAGGAGAGGAGAGGAGAGGAGAGGAAACAGAGGTGGCTAAAGAGAAAAAAGGAAGAATAAAAATGAAAGTCGAGTAGTGAGGGATGGAGAGGAACAAGACAGACGAGGGATCATTACATGGGAAGCACTCATGTACCGTCATCTCTGTTGTTAACCCACAATCCACATCCACCCCTTTTAATTCCCTTTTAAAGTTCTTTTCTTTTGGGGGGGGGGGGGAGGAGAGGGTG
>NW_001849536.1:197411-240015 GCF_000209065.1 Trypanosoma cruzi
TTTTTTTCTAAAGAAAGAAAGAACACAAACACACACAGACACACACACAGACACACACACACACAAAAAAAAAAAAAAAAGAACTTTAAAAAGGAAAGGAAAGGAAAGGAGGCGGGGTGGGGGGGAAGAAAAAGGGCGGCAGAGGGGAGCAGACCTCCATTTAGTTACAAACAGACATTAATAGACATTTTGTGTGTGTGTGTGTACTTTTCCTACCTGTTTTTCTTTTTTTATTGTTGTTGTTTTTTTGTTTTTGTTTGTTCCCCATGTCAAAGTACGCCGATCCCGATTACTGGGAAGAGCGGTACCGCAGCAATGACACGACGTACGACTGGTATGTCCCCTTCGACAGTCTTGAACCGATCTTACGTCCCCTGTTACAGCCACCGGAGCAGGTCCGTGTACTTATTGTTGGTTGCGGCAACAGTCGTCTTTCCGCAAGTTTGTACGATGAATTAAATATACGTAAAATTACAAATGTGGATGTGTCGCCAACTGTTATTGCGCAGATGGAGCGGCGGTGCAAAAATATGACTGAGATGCAGTGGATTTGCTGTGATCTTGTAAATACGTCACCGGAGAAGTTGTTGGCCCTTTTATGTCCAAATGATTACCTGTTTGATTTCATTATTGATAAAGGTTTTATTGACGCCATCCTTGGGGGGCATAATTCCTTTCACAATGTTTACACAGTGACGAAGAATTTGTCACGGCTGCTTAAAAAGGGCGGACGCTTTCTCTCCGTTTCATACGGCTCGCCGGAAACTCGCATGGACCACTTCCGTCGTCGCCGGCTTTTTTTTGATGTGGAACACAAGGCCATTGAGAAGCCGATGTTTAACTCAACAGCCACGACGACAGGACATTATCATGTCTACATCATGACAAAGCTTGGAGAAAAGCAAACGGCGATAGCCGTGGGAGACGCAGGAGCCGCTTTGGACGGTACAACAGTAAGTGGTGACTCCGATGATGATGAGGACGATTTCTACGATCGCTTCATGATGCAGACAACATCCCCCACCATGGCGGCGGACCCAAGTCGCATTCATACACTGTAATATTCATTGAACGAAGTGGAGCGGTGATGACTGTAATTGTGCATTCATATATATATATATATATGTAATATACGCATGTGTCCATGTATGTATGCATGCATGCATGTAATGTGTGTGTGTGTGTGTGTGGAGTTCTGAGGGAAAAGTGAACGGAGTTCGGGATGTAGACTTTAGAGAAGTAGAGCCAAACAACACACATGCCACGGCAATGGACGCAAGTGAATTTAAGGGTTTGCCACAAAAAAAAGGACAAAAGAGGAAAAAAAAAAAAAAAAAAAGAAAGAAAGAAAGAAAGGAAAAAGAAGAAGAAGAAACAATATAGGGCGGAGAAAATTCGTGTTGAATGGCTTGTTTGGTTGGCCTTTTTTATTGTTTTTTTTTTTTGTTGTGTATTTGTCCCGTCGCTTTCATTGACGTTTGTTTGTTTAATTCTTTCGGTTTCACTTCATTCTTCCCTTCTTTTCCTTCCCCTTTTTTCTTTATGTGTGGCCTTTGTTTTCTATTTATTGTTACTTCTTTCTTTTTTCTTTTTTTTTTTTTTTCTTTGGATTGTCTTTACTTCTTCTTTCTTTTATGTAATGTATTTGTAGCGGAGGGAGAGTGAGAGAGAGAGGGGGGGGAAGGCGTGGAGGAATTTTGGTTTCTCCCCTCCCCTTCACGCCCCTTTTCCCTTCCCCACCCCCCACCCCCTGCGTACAGTAAAGAAAAGACAAGGGTGGTTGTTTGGTTGGTTGCATCAATACTGTCGGGAGCACGCATCACATTACGGAGAGAGAGAGAGAGGGAGAGAGAAAAACAATTCTAAAAAAAAAAAAAAAGGCCGGAGGAGAAGAAAGGACGGTGTGTTTGTGGGGAGTTTATTCATGCAAGAAGTTATGAAAGTCACGGGCGGTAGTGAACCGTCACCGCTGCCTCTTCCACCATCAACATCGCAGTTGGTCTGTGAGAAGCAAATGGTAAGGAATCAGCCCGGGGAATTTCTTTACAAACGCCAAGAAGTACTTGCATATATCAAGTCTTTTTTACAGCCCGCATACGACCGTGGTTCCCTCTCATGCCAGCAGTTTGTCTCTATAGCTAAGCAAACCCTGTTATTTGTCATGAGTGCCAGGGATATTGGTATGCAAGGGTTTTCCAAAGACTTTGTGGCGCAAGTGGTGCAACTGCAGATGACGCACGTGCCTCATACAACAGCACCGACAACACCCATGTCAACACCATTGGTCGAGTGTAAAAAGGGCGGTCACATTCCCTACTTACATGCTCAGCCGGGTGATCATCATAATGATGATAATGAGGCGAGAGGGGAAAAAGAAAAACAACAACAACAACAATTGTCGTTGCCAACAGGAAATCGTCAGGCATCCCCATTCATGCTACGTAATGGCCATGACGTGGGTACTGTCAATGGAATTAACAATGGGAGCGGGAATCAATTGTTTCTGCGTGACCCCTCCCCGCGTAGCTATGAATTCCCCAGTCCCTTTACGCAGCACTCAAAGCCGTCATGTTCCTTTCAAGGGGGTGCTACCAAATCACAAAATGGGAGCAACAATAGAAACACAGTTACTGCCGCTGCACTTCCCGCTTTGGGTGACAGCACGTGTTGTGTGACCTCTTCTTCTTTGGACGCATATCACCCACACAAGGTGACCACAACGGCAGCAGAAACAAGGACAGATCTATCGACAGAAGTAGCGATGAAATCATCGTCGCCTATCACAATGAAAGCGAATAAGCACCGTCATAGTTACGCGGGTAAAAAGGGGGATGAAAAGGAGAAGGTAGAAAAACAATCCCAGATATCGAACAATACAAGCGACAAGTTGCTCTTTGTTCTGGAAAAACTCCGTGAGCGTTTGTCGTCTTGGCAATCAATAGAAAATAATGCCTACTCCTCCTTATCGCAGTGTAGGATGGCGGATGGCTCTGTGGGTGTCGCAGTGACTTCCCCTACGCACAGCTCAGGGCTGGATGAAATCCGTCATGTCCGTTCCGAGATTCGTGATGTACTGCGGCTGTGGATCCTCGAGCGTCGCGAGATTCTTCGAGAAGAGGAACAGGTCTTCACATCACTTTTTTTGCATTTTCAACATGCCCTGATAAAAGACCTCATACGGCACGTTTTTAAAACAGAAGGAGTGGTGGGGGTGTCGCTTCCTCCACCTCCCACAACACCACCACCGAAGGTGCAGTTCGAGCGTGTCTCCCTGCTCAGGGGGAATGACGGCGGGAATGATGATCCCTACGGGAAGTGCTGCGGAAACAGTCCTGTACTCCACGGTGCGACGCAACTCGTTTACATTGAGGATGAGGGGCCGGAAGCAGACGTGTCGCCAGCGGGAAATACGACAGCCCCCAAGTCTCTTTACAGGCGTCAGTTCCTGCATCATCACAATGACACCGGAAAGAAAAAGACGTCTCGTGCAGCCTCCATCCGTCGAGATGGCAGCTGTCATAGCCACAGTGGTCGTTTTGGTACGCAAGGAGAAGCGAAAAGAAGAAGCGAGAGGAAAAGATTGATGGAACAATTGAACGAAGGTTCTTCTTCCTTGCCATCATCTGTATTGCCCTGCTCTTCACCCCTGCGGCGGCAGTGCACGGTGCCTACCGTTTCAGTAACGGAAAGAAATGGTGATTGGGACGATGTGCGCGACGTGTTGATGACGCCCTCGCGGCAGTATCCGCCCCATGCCGTTTTCCCGAACCGCTACGCCACAACACCGAAAAGAACGTCAAGGATGAGGAGAGAAACGATGACACCGCCCAAGTCGAAAACCGCGACAGCCGTCTTTCGTCTGCATTCGCCCAAATCGAGCACGGCGAAGCCCGCAGGCGTCAATGTTCAGCCGCAAGGCCAGGGAGAGGGCGTACAGGTATTTACGAAACAACGTCCGAACTTGCAGGAGGAAACGCGTAGTGAGGTGACAAAAAGAGGAAGCGCAGGCGCATTGGTACAACAGATCGATCGGAAGGTCATTGTGGAATATTTGCGGCAGTTACTTCAGCCAGCATTTGATTCGGGCGCGCTCTCTGTAGATCAGATGGGCGGTATTGTGCAGCGGGCGGCGGGACCTTTGCTGAGCGGTAAAATGGGCCACTTCCTCGCTAGCGAGACCCGATGGAAAAATGAGTTGCGGAAGCAGGTAGAGCACCTTCTTGGGGAGGCACTTCTTGGAAAGCCGTGATTTTTTGCCCCCCCCCCCTTCAACTGCGGGAGTACAAGGGCTCTATCTACGCGTATGGTTCTTCTTGTTGTTATTTATTGCTATTGTATCTATATGTCCGATTTATTTATTTATTTATTTTGGTGCAAACTGTTATAAATATCGCTTATATATATATATATCTTGTGAGCGTGCTGTATCTATTTGATGCAAACATGCGCCATTTGATCGACGTATATTTTCACTGTCTGTCTGTCTGTGTCTGTGTGTGCTTTTGTCCTGCTCTTTTTCCGTCTACTCGTTTTTTGTTCTGTTTGAATCCTTCTTCTCCCTTTCTCTCACCTCCTTTCTTTCTTTTTTTTTTTTTTTTTTTTTTTTTCCGCAGGGGAACAGGTAGGCGACGTTTCTGATTTGATTGCCGTTTCGATTCACTTTTGGCCCGGGCCAAAATGGCAGAAATGCACGCACCTTTATCGAGCGATTCTTGATACATATAATATATACATATATATATTGTTACTATTCCTCATGTCAGCTCAAATAAATACAAAGGCCCACACGCCAGCCACCATCGCAGAGCACGTCGGCTCAATGATTAAAGATGTAAAAGAGAGACCCGGCACCCAAAGTGGGAGCCGGACAGCGGAGGCCGTGAAGCACACACCACCGCTACGCACCCGCCCCGGGGATAGCGCGGTGGCTCAATAATCCGCTGCTGCCAAGAATCAATAAAACAACAAATCACAGAACCAACCAACCAAACATGGACGCTATAAATGAGAAAAGGGAGAAGAGGGCAGCCTGCCAGGAGCAAATACGGCCCGCCGCATCTGCGAGGGGCCTTGTGTCTTCTCGCCGCGCGGAGGTACTGATGGGGCAGTGCCTTTCCACTTCAAAGTGGAACCACACCAATATTTCCGTGAAGCACAACTTCCCCACTTCTCCAATTTCCGCTCCATGTTTGTTTGTTTTTTGTTTTCCATCCCTATTTTTTTTTTATTGCCGTGACATTCTTACCGTCCGGGCGTGCTTATACCGGAACCTTTTCTTATCATGGCGTTCTTTCCGCGCGGAGGCCACGAGCAAAAACAAATGGGCCTTTTGCGCACAAAAAACACCAGAGATGTGAGGGGAAAAGCTGGCCGCAGCAAACCTTTTTTCCCCAGAATAATCAGTAAACCACCGTTTCACCGCCACAAAAAAAAAAAAAAAAAATTCGTCGCCATATTTCCCATAGAAAACCGTCATAATAAAAAAAACTTCCCGGCCGGGAATTGAACCCGGGTCACCCGCGTGATACGCCGTCTTTGGGGTTTTCTACTGACCGTACGTAGGCAAAGGATGCCTGTATTCCGCAAGAGTCCAAAAACCCATATATCCGTCGCAGCTCCCACGCCATGGCGTGTGATTTCGAGCTGCCTTTATTCGCCGCTCCTCGCAGCGAAGTGTTGTCCACCCAAAAGTCCATGGTGGGTGGCAAGATGGCGGAAAAGGCCGATAAGGCCAACCGTACCGCGCGCACCTCAGCCTGCATGATAAAAAAGGTCTCTTCCCCCATTTTCCTCCGGCAGTTTTAACGTCGCCGGAGTCTGGAATAAAAACGGCTCTCCATCCATGGAGCAACGCATCCCTGATGATGGCGGCCGATGCCTTTTCCGTGGGCTTGATGTTTCGCTTGCGATTGTTCTCGATGGTGTGTCGTAATCTCTCGCCCAAACCAACCGCTGCCGGCGGAAGGTTCGCCGGGGATGTCTCCAGCACAATCCCCCGTTAAGTGCGGATAATCGTCGTCGCACTGCCTTGATAAAAAGTCGTGGTCGCATAAACGCGTGCCTAAAATGGCAGCCGCGTTCAAAAACCGTGACGCTATAACCTCCATTTCCGCGATGGTTAAAGAATTGAGCGCCGACATGGCGCGCACAGACCGGACAAACTTCTCACTCAGGGATACCGCCCGGTGAGTGTGATCAAACAGCACCCCCAGGAAGGTGTACTGCGTGGCGCCCGATTCGCGGTCCTCCCCCATCGTGGCGTGACGGCCGTCCGCATTACGAAGCACTTGGGCCTCCCACAATGCCACATCGCCTTTAGACACTGCAATGCGTATATTATCGATCCAAACGTCGGCACGCACCAATGGAGGTGCAGCCCAGAGGGGGTGAACCACCGTCGTCACCACCGCAATTGCCTAAAGTAATAATCTGGAGAATTTCTGGGCTGGCCTTGCATCCCATTGGGAGCCGTGTCAGCTCCACCAGCGTGCCGTCCTCCACGCGGCATCGAAAGAGATGCCGAGTCTCCCGCGGTAAAGAGACCTGAAAAAGAAATGCCTTTAAATCCGTGCAGGAAGCGGCCTCAGCCATCACAGGCGGCAAATAATGGGAAATGTGTAAAAGAGGAACATTCGCCTCATAAGGGTCGTCTCTGTTCTTTTCGCGTGGCCACGCGATCCATCGTCGTCGTAAACCGGTGGTTTTCTCCTCCATAACCGAAAAGGTATTATCCATCCGCCTGTTATTGTGGACAAAGCGTCCTTGATAATTCCTGCTGTCCGTAACAAATGCACGTCAGCGGTTGGAATCCTCCGCGCGCTTTACCGGAGGAGGGCAGAGGGAAAGGGGACTGCCCGACGAGTCCCCAAACTTGCATGAGCCTCTCCAAGGTAGCCGGGTTCAACCGACTCATGATCCACTCTGGTATTCAATACGGGCACGTTGAATTGCTGCTGCAGCAAGATGCTTCGTTCATCTTGTGGAGTGGCCAGACGCGTCCTTGTCGCGCGTCTCGTTATTGTGGCAGAATAATGATAAAAATAGTGGAAAAAACGCTTCTCTGCTGTCAGCCAGGGTTCCTGCCCTTCCGCAGTTCCTTCCTTCACATCAATGCGACCAGCGACGACACCTGGGTCAGCATTGTGGTGTAACTCCCCAAATATCGCACTGTATTCTGGGGAAGGTCGAACGGGTCGACGTGCCTCGCCAACTGCGAGATCACGTGTGGGTTCAAGTTGTATGTCTCCACGATTTCAGCAGCGTGTCTCAACGCGCCGCGCTTTATGGAATGCGCCGTGGCATTCCAAGGAGCCAGAGCTCGTTCGACTTGGGTAGTCGTAATATTCGTGAGCTTTTCGTTGCGTCGAAGTGTCCTGCATAAATTCATAGTGTCGAACGCGCCCCGTTCTCGTATCCTCACGAACCGCGAGGCGCGGTGGGGATGCGCCCCGCCGTCTCCGGCGCCACGCACCAATTTAAATTATGATCCCGTCTGCCTCCATTGTGACATTGTTGGGAGTCAAGGCCGCAATCTTGGGCCAACGACTCGCCGTTATCCACGCAAGTCGTAAGACAACACTTTGCTTCCAATCGGTTCGGCTGCGGATAAATTGATTCATCTCTTCCTTTGTTAAGGGGCGCGCCTGCTTCGTCTCTGATCGCGCCGCAACTTTTTGTAACCCCAGAATCATCATGCCCAGCGGGGTTAGATGCATTTCAAACATGGACCGCAGCACCCTGGCGTACTGCAGTCAGGTCGATGGCGCTACGTCGATTGCCATCAAGAAGGCCGCGCAGCTCTCCTTGTTCATCGGCTGTTCGTGCGTGCGGCAAAAGATTGTAAAGTGCCCCGCCAGGGACATTCTCTGCTCCCGCTTTGACGGCGCACACAGTTCTCGCGCCACCTCGTTCGCCTTCCTCATGTAACTGGTCCAAAGCGGGGATGTCGGTGATTCGTCGTACCACAATCGAGCGTCGTTGGCGGATAAGCTCCGTTGCCGTTTTTTTACGGCCGTCTGCGCTGTGAGTAATTCCTCTGGTTGCGCCCCGGACGTTGCTTGCAGACGCGTCGTGCCCATAAACGCCACACAATCGACATCGCGACAATCGTTGCGCGCCTCGCCGTTCCATGAGAGGCTGGGTCGCCCTCGCAAAGACGTCAGCCTCATGAACGGCGGTATGAAGACGGGCGCGCAGTTTGGGGTGCGGGATGTCGGGTTCGGACGCCATCATGAGCCGCATCCGGAATTCCTGCAGTAAGGGGTCCTGCCCAATTTCATGATAGGAGAGGCCCCGCTCTGCTTCCATCACTCCTGTCCACGCAACCAAACTGCCGAAGGAAAGTTTAGCCTGGTCCTCCGCCTGTTACCAATAATCGTATGCGTCCAGGGTGTCAAAAAAGTCTCCGGAGACGCCCTCATCCCATATACGCGGGGGCCAAGTGGTGACGTCAAATGCACAGAAATGTGGTTCCTCCTTTTCTGTAGCGGAATTTGCGTCCAAGAGGGATGTGCGGGAAGGCAAAGGCAACAAGGGATGGAAATGTGGCCACCAAAATTGCCCTGAGACGTCTGGGGCCGTCTTTTTTCGGCCTGGCTCCGTTGGGCCGTGTGTGACGGCGCACAGCCCGCCATCAAGCGATGCGTGTGATGCGGCCGTGCGGTAACGCCATCTTCGACCGTGTTTTGCCGCGTGACGGGTCCATCTGTCGGGCCTCTCCGAGTGGCGGGGCTTCTTCCCTGCCCGCCGTCTCCGCCTCCCACGCGGATCGCTGCGCCTCTCTTGCGATAACGCGTGTCTCTCGTTCGTGGAGTTTGGCGCGGATTGCCTCCAACTGCTGTTCGCGTCCGGCGACCGCGTATTCTCGTTCTGCAGGAAGGCCGCCGGCGGACGCAATGTTAGATTCGCGCACCGATATGTTGTCATGCGCCTCTTCCACCTGCGAGTTAAGCTGAGCGCCTCGATTCTGCACGTCAGCAGTGGCGTGGGTGTGGCCCGCGCTCAAGCGCTCCTTTTCAGCAATGGTGAGCCGTTTTTGGATCCCCAACTCCCGGGCCGCACACACACGATGGGCGGGATCAACTGAGTCCCACAATTTGCTACTTGAGGCGCCCGGGGATTCGCAACATGTGTCCTGTAACGCTCGAATCCTCCTCGGGTTTGGTGGTAGATCCCGAAATCAAGTGTAAGCCTGTTATTGCTGCAGCGACGGCCCGTTTCCATCAATGAACCTTATCCGCACCTCGTTGGTGCCATGTTAGCATACCAAGTCCGAAAGACGGGCGCCAATATCGCTCCGCTCGGAGGCCGTGTAAGAAACCAATGCCATTTCCTTAAACCAACCTGGCTATATCAGCGAATAAAAAAAATAAAAAAAAAAAATATCCAGCTGCTATCACTTCCTTGCCCCTTAAAGCCGTGTTCTTCCCACGTCCATAAGATAGGAAAAGTATCATAAAGAAGTGCATTCGTTTTATCAGGATAAATATTTATTAATTAAGTTAGCCACCTCTCCCGCGATCATTCTCTTCACAATCTCCTAATAAAACAAAAAAAAAAGGCGTGGGACGACCAGCACACACACTCTCATTGCTCCCGTAAAGCCCAACAGGGAGAGAGAGAGAGGTCGCCCACTCAAGGCAATGGGAGCAAAAAACAAGAAACAAAAACAGTTACGGTGCTCCGCCCATGCAGCCAGGCAGGACGGCAGCGGTGCGTGCGGTGCAAAAGAGAGCACCAACGGGCCTGCATGGGTGTGCATGCATATATACAATGGGCACATTATGTGTGTGCTTCGTGGGGTGAGGTGAGGGCGAGAGTCCATGCAAGGGGACACACAGAGAGAGAGAGAGGGAAGGAAAAGTGTGTGTGTGGGCGGTGCACGGCTCTCTCTCCCTCACTCTCACGCGGCCACCACCGCAGCAGCAGCCGCACACGCAACAACAAGAAGAGGCAAAAGAGGGGAGGTGGCGTGGGAGACCGCGGTGCTGCTGTCACTGTCGCCTGTATTTGCGGTGGCATTTGTACGAAGGGCGTTTTTATCTTTCGCGGATTCTTCGCCACCTTCCGCGGGGCGTTCATGCTGTTGATGTTGTTGGACTTGTGTTTCATCACTTTGCTGCTGCTTTTCATAATCTTCTTCCTCTTCCTCTTCTTCTTCTTCTTGTCGTGTGTGTTCAGTGCCGGATGTCGTCCCTGCCGATCCTTCGGCTGGCGAGGGGTTGTGAGCCGCTGCTGCTGCAGACGTCTGATCTCCTGTTGAAGAGTCCCCTGTTGTGTTAGTTCGATGACTGCCTGAGGACCCCGCTTTACCATCACTGCTGCCAGCTGAAGAATCAACACCAGGAGTAGCAGGAGTAAGAGCAGGAGAAACAGCAGGAGCAGCAGGAGGATCTGGAGCAGCAGGAGGAGGAGAACCGGCAGGAGGAGCGGGAGGACCACCAGAAGGAACAGGAGGAGAAGCAGAAGAACCAGAAGAAATGCCACCGCTGCCTTGACCGCCAGCAGAAGTTCCACCGCCTCCACCAGCAGAATGACCACCAGGAGAAGCACCAGCGTTGGAAGTCCCACTTGAATGCGAATCGTTCTGTATTACAACAGTATTATCTGTTCCAGCCGAAGCTTCGACGGCAGTAATGGGCAGTACTGACCGCAAAGTCATCGTAATCGCAGTTTTATTACATCCGTCAGGCATGTGGGATCCATTCTCACCCAACACTCCCGACGCCATGCAGCCACCCACTGCGTTGGTGTCAACGTCCCTCGCATAAACACCGCCGGCACCGCACCACAGCACGCAGAGGGCACACACCAGCAGCACACGGCCAGTCATCATCATCGCCATCACTCCCGTCACTTGCGTGTAGCCTTCAGCACAATCTAACTCCCCATCAACGCAGAGCAAAAGGAGAGACAAGTCACACAACCACGCACCGTCCCATCCAGCAATGAGAGTCACACACCACCAACAGAATTAGCTGAGCGCCGTTCAACAACAATCAAAACAAAAAAAGGAGCGCTCCTCGCCGTGCACCGTTCCTCACACTCCCACAGTCACTGTTACTGTTATTCCCTCTCTCCTCAGTCCCTCAAAGGCACGCCACGCTCACTTCAACACGCGCCCCTTCAGAACAGGCCTCGGGATCGTCAGGCCCTCCCGCTGCGCCGCAACCACACACGGATCAGGTTGGCCGTCATGCACTGCATCTCGTTGTCCTCCTTGTAATTGAAGCAGACCCTCACATCCTCTCGATACACGGCATGGGAACTGCGAGTGGCGGCCGAGAGGTGCCACATTTGTGGAAGAACACAATGTGCGGAAACAACGACCACCCTCACTCACTCAACTCTCCCGCACACAAGGGCGGTGCCATGGCGAAGAGAAGCCCGCCGCACAGCACATGCACAAGGACACATGCAATAGCCGTGCCACCGACGTCGCACCGCAGGATAAAGCCATGCGGACAGCAAACACACGGCCTCAACGAGTGGGACGGGGCACATCCAAGTGCATACCGCAGTCCTTCACTTCTCCCTTCCCCGGCGGGTTGGCGTCCCACACCCACAAATGAGGCACGGCGCACACCATCCGCTCCCTCCGAGTGCACTCAGCAGGCCGGCGCCCAGTCACTCTCCTGCCATCGCAAAGGGGAGCACAAACAATCGTCGCCGCGGACCATCGGTGCCTCTAGCGGAAAAGAAGAATATGAAATAAGGGCGTGTCAAAAGCACAGCCAGCAGAGGGACAACAAAAGAGACACAGTAACACAAGGTGACAGCGGACACGGCACAACAAAAGCACGCCGCAGTGAATTACCAAACAAAAAAAAAGGGTAAAAGTCCAGGAGGAGTTGACAAAAATTTAAAAAAATGTGGTGAAGATCGATGCGGCAAGACTTTTATTTCATGTGCCGATCAGCACAACAAAACGACCGTGTGTTTGTGTTTATACATATCGCCCGCACCAGGAAGGAAGAGAAAAACCAAATTAAAAAAAGGAATTGCACTGTCCCACCAGCCCACAAAACATCCCTTCACATTTCATGCAGCAATCGGCCTGTTCTTCCAATTCGTGTTTCGTGCAGTCCGTGGAACGCGCAGCCGAAGGGCCGGCACCGCGTGTGGGCGACAAGAAAGCAAACAAGAGAGGGAAACACGTCGCTCATGACGGTGCGCAGCTGCCAAACACCACGTAAAGCAAAAACAAAACTAGTTATTACTCCGGCTGAACCACATTAAAAAGAACACTGAAAAGTAAAGAAATTGAAGAACCAAACGAGCAGTAAAATAGAATTAAAACGGTGGTATAAAAAAGGACGGGCAATGCGGCATGTATTCTCCGTGAGGCGTCGCAAATCCACACTCCGTGGCTCAGAAGACTGCCACCACCCAAATACAATCCCAGTAGAAGCAGCAACACACACGACACGCACACACGCACGGTGTTGTTACCGCTTAAATCACGCAGTATCAATTTCACGTCGTTGAGAGAGGCGAGGTGGTCGTCGGGACTCACGCCGCTCCACACCCTGCGAGGTGACTTTTTTTAATGGGGATTCGTGTCCAGGGGCGTGGTGCTCATTCATTTCTCTTCCGTAATATCCCCAGCAATTTGCTCTCTGACGCTGTCAACTACTCGAATCTTCTCGGGTGGTGTCGGAGCCGCTTCCCTCGTCGGAACGGGGTCTCTGTCCTTGAGTGCACGCATCGCAGTGGAGTTCAGTGGGCGGCTGTACAGAAAGACGTTCGTCACCGTCACATGAGATTAGTGCCCACAGCACGCGCCAAAGCAAAACCTCAGTACATCAGGTGGCTTCTGACCTGTTAACAGCACTTCTTCCTATTCCGCCCCCAGCAACTGACCATCAATGTGCACAGAGGCCTTGTTGCCTTGCAGCATGAGTGCCACTTGGTACTCTTCCTTCTTCGGCTCCCAAGTGCTCCTCCGTGCTTTTGTCGTGCCCTCAAACGAAATCACCCACTTCTTATTGTAGTTCCACGACAGTCCCATGGTACGATTGGGCTCATTGTTCGCCAGCATCGCAGTCAGTTGAGAAATGTTCCCACTCGGAGCCTCTTCGATGGTCACCGACACCACAACTGTGAAGTGGTGGCTCAAAAACACATGACGCACATTATTAACCCGAGTGTTCACGGGCCATATTGCCCTGGACTCAATTCCCGTGAATCGGAACCCATCGTTGTTCTTCACTGCATTCGTCACCGTCGCATGCAGGCAAAGGTACTCGTCGTTCCACGTGCCATTACTGGCCGCATCGGACAAAACTGCCACCAGACCCGCCGTGGGTATAGACACGCTGGAGAAGAAAGTGTCCTTTTGCGCCCCAGTACTGAAGACGGACCTGATTGCACTCACTTCCTCCGTCAGGCGGGAAAATGGCACGGCCCTCACCGTTGCCCCTCCGTTGTAAAAGATGCAAACTGCCATCCGAGTACAGCAGGGTGCTGGCGAGCTCCCAATCCGCAGCACTGTCCGTGACAACCGGTCCAACGTAAAACGAGCGGTTGTTGTCCGTGACCCAAACGTAAAGCGGATTGGCCTTATTCTCCACCGAGGCGTACCCTCTCTGAGTGTACAGCATGACCTTCCCTTTCCTCAATGGTCGCGGTGATGAGGGCATCCACATGCAGGCTTTCCTTCTGATAGTCTCCCGATCCTGAGTTGACCCACACGCCTAAAAGCTTCCCGATAGCCTCCGTCCACGTTGTCCCCATGTCACGCGACT
Source organism: Trypanosoma cruzi (assembly GCF_000209065.1). Classification (NCBI taxonomy): domain Eukaryota; phylum Euglenozoa; class Kinetoplastea; order Trypanosomatida; family Trypanosomatidae; genus Trypanosoma; species Trypanosoma cruzi. The sequence continues at coordinate 211,157 of NW_001849536.1, forward strand.
CGTACACCCTCTGGCCATTCTTGCAGTCAGCAATCATGAGAAGTGATCCCTCCCACTCGGTGACGCGGGGGTTAAGACATTTCGCAGGGGACATACCCTCAGAGAGCGCCCAGGCACTGCCGTTGTCCGTCGAGTAAATGATCATGGAGCAAACGCCTTCTGCCTCATTCTTCGCCATCAGAGGAAACAGGAAGGTGCCATCCTCCATCACAACACCTGGGCCACCAGAAGCAATAAACTCCGTCCGTTCACCTTCGTGAGAAGCAGAAGAGATCAGTTTCGAGAGTGTTTGGGGTCGCCCCATTCGATCCGTTCACTCTGCTTGCCACCCGTGGGATTCGTGACATCACCCACAACCAATTCCAGCTCCAAGCCGCCCTCTCTCCAGCACCCACCTTCGTAGGACACATCCGAGCCTCCCGCAAGAGGAAACACTCCGTTGCCCTTCGTGATTCTTGCGGAGTGGTGCACAACACCCAAACCCTCCTTTCCCTCCGCTGCACCAAGCACAGTGTGTGCGCTCCATGTATTCTTTTATTGACCTCACCAACAAGAGTGGAACAATCCCACGCAGGGTCAATGTGCCCCGCAACAAAATCAGAAGAAAAGGGCTTAGTTAGTTGGCCACATTGATATCCGGCATCCAAATGTGACCTTCGGCAAAAGCAGCAATTACTCCACCAGCTCTCACGAGAGAGGGTAAAACAAATGAATCCCTTGACGTGCCTGGAACACCCTCATCCCTGAGCTGCAACACCTTCTTCTGTGAAAAAAATAGATCGACTCCCCGCGGCAACTCAACATTTATTGAATCACTCATCGCATCAACAATGGGATCCTCCTTCGACTCGGTGACAGGCGTGAACCTTCTTTCGGGTGGTGTCGGAACCACTTTAATGTTCCGAACAAAGGCAAACTCAGGCTTCGTCTCGGACGTGTTGGTCGCCGTGTTGGATGCGGGACTCTGATCAACGGTATTGGGTCCGTCAGCCGCGGCAGACTGTCGCCAATCCTCGTTCTGACGTGTCGGCTCAGCATCAACTTGCGGCGCAGTTGTCCCACCAGATTTTGTGTCATCCTTCCCTTCACGGGGTGGCGGCAACTGAAAGATGCCCGTCTGGTCAGCATCGCTGCTCCGTGCAGGCGGATGGATGGTTCCATCGGGAGAAAACTGACGCCACCACTATTCATAAGGGCCGGCGTATTTATGTGTCGTCACATTCATCGTGAAGGCAACGGTGGCCCCTTCCCCTTTCGTTGCACAGCTGGCAGCACAGTTGCTAGATGTGTGCACCGCATTGGCCACATGACACACAGTACCCAGCTCACCATTCCTGCTATGCATGCGCACATCAAAGCCACTGAAAGTATAATTCTCACACTCAGCACTGGCAGCAGAACACTTCTTCCACACCCACACACACGCACGCACGCGATAGCTCAGGCTGCCGTCACTCGGAGCACACAACACATCCACCGGCACAACCACCGCATCCGCATCACCAGATACATGTCCAGCACTCCCAGCACCCATCACGCACACGGACGTGCAGCAGCAGCACAAGAGCGCAAGGACCATCACGGCGCACACCACACGGAGCCGCACCGTCACCATCGTCATTATCGCAGTCATCATCACCCGTGGTGGAGTCACTGGAGTCAGTGAGCTGATCCGTGAGACAGAAGGAAAAGGAATGGAACGAGAGGGAAAGGGACGGGGTGCAGCGGATACGGCGAGAGAGACAGAGCAGACAACATGAGGAGAGGGCAGCAGGCCCAGCCGCACAGTTCACACACCACGAGACGGCATCCACGCAAGGAAGGCACACAACGCCAGAAGCCACCCACCATGCAGGAGAAGAAGATATCCACCACCATCTCCCCCAACTCATCGCTACAGCCCCAGGGAAATGGCCAAAACCCGCGGCCACCAAACAACGCACACGGAGCGAGCACCCACCACACCAGCCACACGACAGTGGACCCTCATCCATCCATGACGCGGCACCAAAATTTCCAGCCATCCCGCCCTCAATGGGACACGGAGCCCAACTCAACGCAGCCACACGCGGTGCTCCACACCCGCAGGAAAAGAGACTCGGGCTGCGCACTCCCTCTCCCTCCTCCTCCCTTCTCCTCATGGTCACGGAAGAAGACAACAGCCGCCACACGCAACTGCCAGCACGCACTGCAAAAGGAGCATTCAAATCCACTACAATGTGCATCTTGTGTGTGTGTGTGCCTGCAGAAACACAAAGCAAAGAAGTAGAAAAAAGGAAGCAGAGTATGTGGAGAGACGCACAAAATGTACAGAAGAGACGCATAACGGAAGCAACAAGAAGAAGACCGGTCAAACTCATGACTGCACTGCAGCCCAATCAGTGGCAATTCACAAAAGATTTATTTAAAACAAAAAGAAAACGTTCCCCTTCGTCTTATTTAAACCCCATCACACAAAATAATTACAAATGAAAAAGAAATCGTCCATTACTGTTCCACACAAATTTAAAAAATCGCCTGGCTGCCGTGTGGCCACACAAAACTGTCTGTATATATTTTGTCCGGAAAAGAAAATTGAAAAGATGGTTGCGTGTGCTTCAACCGTCTGACCCTCCATGTGTCCGCACATCGTTTATATTTCATGGGGTCATCTGCGTGTTGCTGCTCCCCTCAGCCCTTTCATCGGCGCGTGAGTGCGGCCTGCAGAGCACAGTCACTCGTGTGTGAGCGAGGACTGAGAGAAGCACGCAGACATGACGGGAGTCGCGTCTCTCCATCGGGAGAGTGAGCGCAGCAAAAAAAGAAAAATCATCAGGAGGGGAGAGAAATGCTGACTGCACTGCCAGCGCGTGAAATGAACACGAAAAGCAAAAAATCCTTAAAAACCGGCAGGGTGTGGCTGTGTGTGTGGCGCTGCGGGTGTCTGCCAGCCCTGGCCGCAAAAAAACAAAACAAGAGGGAAAGAAATGTGTGCTCCGCCCCACCGGCCCTCGTCGCACGCCCACACGTCACGGCTCCCTCAGCGCGCCGTTCGTCGCGGCCCCTCCTCATGCGTGCAGCAGGCGAGGCGCACAGGGCCGTCGTCATGAGCGTGTCGGTGGGTGTGCGAGTGGAGCAGTTGGGCGGGAAACACACAGCACCCCTCACAGGAAGAGTGCAGAAGAAACAATTAAAAGAGGGAAGAGTAGAAAAGAAAAAACGTCCATAGTGATTGCCCCCAAAAGCAAAAAAGAGGGATGCGGGAGTGAAAGATAAAAGGGAATGAAAGATGATATTTTTTTTAAAATAAAGAAACATTAAAACATTAAAAAAGAAAAACAACAAAGAAGGCTTCAAGAATTATAAATTACAAACAAAGAAAAGAAAAAAAAATTATTTTAGGATAAAATTTAGTTCTTTGAAGTGAATTTTTGCAGCGGAGGTCGTAATTGTTTTCATGCGTCAGCCAGTCACTCCTCACAGAGCCGCAAACCCCCACAGTCCCAACAGAAGGGGCAGCGATGGCAGCAGCCTGACCTCACAAACAGTGCCGCCATCACCCGTTGCTTCTCCAACGGCATGGGAGTTCGAATCCACGGACACCTGCTCTGTGTTGGCAGATTCCCCCACCGTTGCATTTTGTCCTGCTTTACTTTCTTTTTGAGGCTGCTGCAAGGTCGCTTGAAACCACTGGAGCTTCAGAAGTTTTGCCTGCAATGGACGCTTCGGCACGAGATTCTTCGGTAAAAGACGCTGCTGCACGTGGTTCCTCTTCATAAGGTTCTTCTGCGGTTGACGCTTGTGCTTTAATTTCCTCTCGAGGCTGCTGCGATGCCGCTTGCACCCGTGGAAAAGGCATTTCTGCATAAGGTTGGCCTGGGGAAGACGCTGCTGCATGAGGTTCTGCTGCAGGAGGCAACACCGAAGCAACCACAGACTCTTCTACTTGCTCCTCTTGCTCTTCTCCCTTGTCATCCTCCAACACACTCGGAATGACAAGACTGCTGCCGTTGGCGGCAATGGTGCAGACCTCAACGTACTTCGGGCACTTGATCTTTCCGTCTTTCTCAAAATCTTTCAGCCTCACTGGGATTTCAGTGCCCTCAGGGCAAGGCTGAAAACCACTGCTGCCGAGGTACTTCACCTTCACTGTGCCCTCTGCACACGACACCTGCGCGCACACTCCCTTGACGTTTTTATGTTTACCGTCATCATTTTTCGACGGTAATTCCGCATCCAGGCACCACGAGTCACCGCCAGTCAGCGACCCAGGGAGAGAAGTCACAGTTCCGTCCGAGCAAGTATTGTACTTTATCCCAGACGATTTTTCGTGAAATTCAGAAGAAACAACAGGGCAAACGTCCTTATCCACCAGACTCCCCTTGTCCTCAACGATGCTTGCGGTGCACGTCCCGACGTGACGGCGGTCGGAGGTGCAGCGAAGCGTCTCTTTGTCGGAGTCATTGCAGAACATTTGAGGATACTTGCCGGCAAGATTCTCGGTTGCATTGCACTTCTTCTCCAGGAAGTCGCAGCCGGTGCTGTTGCCCCAGCCCATCGGCTCCGCCATGCTCCAGTTCACGCTGTAGTACTCCATATCCGCAAAAACCGCCATCGTCAGAGCCGTGTAGTAGCCGGCGCCAACTGTGGGAGCCATCAGCTCGTCCCGCGCGTGGCGCTCCTTCCAGTGAGGGATCGCCCTTTCCCGAGTGCCACCTTCGTCCTCCAGCTCCATGCCCTTTAGAGAGTCACAACCAAAGTGCGCTTTAGCCTTCTCCTGAACGTGCTTCCCTGCCACCATCCTGCGGTGCTTCCCACGCACAATGTATTCAGAGTTCAGCATGCTCTTTTCTTCCATATTCCTTTGGCTGAACCCAAGTGCATGTGCAATTTCGTGTGCGGCAACGCGAACGCTCCACGCCGTGTCAGTCATGTACTTTGGATCAAAGTTCATGGCGCCAATGGAAGGACGAGAATCACTCCAAGTGCTACACGTTGCCGCCCAAACAGCCTTGCTTTCAGTATTTGACGGCCCAGCAAAAGCGTAGATGACAAAGTCAGCAGCCACGCCGTATAGCCGGTGCTCAATAGGAACCTTAAAGTGTTTGCACGCTTCATTCAAATTACTCGGCACGGTTATGTTCCTTCCAGTGGGTTTCACAAGTAGTCGCTCAGCGTGCAGTTTGACAGCACCGGGGAGAATCTTTTCAGTGTACAATTTCTTCTTTGCTTCCGACAATACATGTTCTTCTGTACAAGTTATCCGCTCCCCCAAGAGGTTGTCGCACTCATCCCCAAGCCCTTCGCAGTACGTCTTTTTCCCCTTGTTCGTGCTGTTCAGTCCATCCGTGAACACCTTGATGCGGATCGGCTCCCAGCCACTGTTTTCATCCTGTGTGGCGACGGTGTACGCCTGCATGGTTCCTTGTCCCTTGCGCGGCACCTCACGCACCACCGCAGTCGAAAGCGTGCCGCTCCTCATCATCTCGTCCAATCCACGGCGGTATTGTGTGGCGGGTGCAGCGGCAATACATGCAGTGGCGCAGTACATCAGCAGCAAAACCAGCAATGGGAGTGGCGGCGTGGCATGGCGTGGCTGGCGCATGGCCTGAAGAATATGCATTTCTTTTTTTCGTTTGGGCAGCAGCAGCAGTGCAGCCTGGCTGCGGGAGGGGAGAGAAAAAGAAAAAAAAGAAAAAGGAAATGGTTTAGTGCCGGTAATGCGTCAAAATGCGGCACATGCAGCGGAGTAACAGGAGACCACAGAGGCGGCCATGCACACCGCGTGCGCACCAACTCCATCAATGGGAAAAACCGTCTATCCGTCGTTGACTGAGCGTCCATCACCGTCGCACGCATTCCTTATCGGCCGCAACGCTCCCTACACGCGGAGTGTTTCGTCTGCTCTCCTCGCGGTGTTGCAATAAACGTGTGACCGGCCACTTAACAGCCACCAATTGTGCAGCGCCCGTCCCAGGTGCGGGAGCATCGCACAGCGCCCGCTCTTTCTATCCCAACAGCTCATAGGGGTAACGCCACCGCACGGTAACCTCATTATAATGGGCAGCCCTGAGGCGGGGATGGAAAGTGTCATGCAAACAAACATATTTTTACTCTTTCTTGCGGTGCTCGAAAACAAGCGTGACGACGTTGCAATTATCATGACGGTTCCTTCCCGCAATGCCACTGACGAAGGAGTTACTGTGAACCCACTGCGTGGAAGTCACCATGTTCGCCGTTGCTCCATAAAACTACCCACGACCACGCCGGCCATTCCCAGACGGCGGATATGAGTGTTGCCAAAGACAGCTACAAGCACCAACACACCGGGCTCCATGGTGCCCTCCATCACCATCCGCAGCGTGCGTGCGTGCGTTTTCAGCGTACACACCGCTCCACAGCGTGTGCAACTTGGCTTGTCTGTGTGTATCTGAGTGTTTGTCAGCGCCTATACTTGCAGAGCAGCTGTGCGGCACAAGAAACTCCAAAGAAAGCAACGGTAGAAAGAAGCGGATAGCACACACGCAAATTACTCATATCGTCCCACACACACGCAGCCAGTGGAATGGGTGCTCTCAACCACAACACAAGTAAAACAATGAAAAAAACAAAAAAGAAAAAGCCGAAGCGTGGGACGACCAGCGCACACACTCTCATTGCTCCCGTAAAGCAAAACACACACACAGGGAGAGAGAGAGAGAGAGAGGTCGCCCACTCAATGCAATGGAAACAAAACAGAAACAGTTACGGTGCTCCGCCCATGCAGCCAGGCAGGACGGCAGCGGTGCGTGTCGTGCAAAAGAGAGCACCAACGGGCCTGCATGGGTGTGCATGCATATATACAATGGGCACATTATGTGTGTGCTTCGTGGGGTGAGGTGAGGGCGAGAGTCCATGCAAGGGGACACACACACAGAGAGTGAGTGAAGGACGAGTGTGTGTGCGGGCGGTGCACGGCTCTCTCTCCCTCACTCTCACGCGGCCACCACCGTAGCAGCAGCCGCACACGCAACAACAAGAAGAAGAGGAGGCAAAAGAGGGGAGGTGGCGTGGGAGACCGCGGTGCTGCCGTCACTGTCGCCTGTATTTGCGGTGGCATTTGTACAAAGGGCGTTTTTATCCTTCGCGGATTCTTTGTCATTTTCTGTGAGATGCTCATTTGAGTCATCTTTTTTATTTACTGCTGTTTCAGTGGATTCAGCATTGTTTTGAACCTCCGCGTTTCCCTTGGCGGCCTCATGAGCGCCAGCAACTCCAGCACGTGCAGAAACGGAGGGTAATGATAGGTCGTTATTTCCATTTGATGTACCATCCGCGTTAATTAAAGGAGCTTCTCCTTCTAGCTGCTTTGTTGAACCGGCACTGGTCTGCTTCTGTTGCAATTCTTCTAGAGGTGAATTTGCCAGTGAACCTTGCGTTGCCCCTGCCTCTATTGGTAAGCCATGCAGTGTGTCGTGTTTTCCGTTTTGTTGTTGTACGTGAGCGTCTTCTTGTTCTTCACGTTTCTTTTCCTTTTCTTCTTTTTGATCATCATTTTCTTTATCAACGTGTTCGCTTCCTGCCAGAGGTTTTTCTGCATGCTTGCGTGTTGCTTCCAGGTGACTCTCAATTGAATTACGTTCTGCAGCACCTGCGTCAGGTTCATCAACGTCTTCTTTTTCTATCGGAGGTTCCTCTACGGGTTTGCGTGGTGTTATTTCTTCGACCTTTGGTGGCTGGTCGTCCCCTTGTGGTGGTTGTTTGGTTTTATTGTGTTCTTCGTTCAATTTTTTTCCTGGTGGTATTTCTTCTGGATTTTGTGTATGTTGATTGTCGATTGGAGTTTCTCGATCTTGTAGTCTTTCTCCCGGGTTATTTTCATTGTTTTTTGGATCTGATTTTACTCCTTCTTCCTCTTCTTCTTCTGCTGCTGCTGATGATGATGCCTTTTTTTCTGGTAGAGTCGGTAGAGATGGTCCTGTTGGAGGAGAATGTGGCGGTGGTGGGTTATTTCCCGTGCCACCCTCACCTCCCGGCAAACTTCCAGATCCTCCTCCTCCTCCTGCTGGTAAAACTCGTCCCGCCTGCAAACTCTGCTCCGATGAAAATGACCGTTCCGAACTGTCGCCGTTTTTGACAGGATCCCCACCATCTTCAGCAGCAACAACAACAACAACAACGGCAGAGCGTTGAGGCCTCCAACGGCTGCGGCCATCCAAAACGGCACGCACACCGTCCATCCCCTGACGCACGCATTCCTCAACGGCAGACACATTCGTCCTGCCTCCCGTCCTCCTGATGACCTCCTCCGCGCATTCCCTCCGCAGCTGAGTGATCCACCACGAGACCCAATACTCACCCGCACTGCCATTGGTACTGCCGACAAAATCGGCCGCAATTCCAGAAAAACCGCACCACAGCACGCAGAGGGCACACACCAGCAGCACACGGCCAGTCATCATCATCGCCATCACTCCCGTCACTTGCGTGTAGCCTTCAGCACAAACTAACTCCCCGTCAACGCAAAAAGCAAAAGGAGAGACAAGTCACGCAACCACGCATCGTCCCATCCAGCAATGAGAGTCACACACCACAACAACAGCAGCTCAAACACCATAAGACATATGGAATCAGTAAAAAGGTAAAAAAAAAAAAAACGCACAACGCCCTGCAAACCAGCAATTAAAATAAAGCAAAACAAAAGATTACAAACACACAAATGGATCCAGCTCGCATGCATAGGAGTGTGTTTGGACGCGTTCAACGCGGCGGATGCGGGAACAACGCGGAGCACACAGCAGGACAGTGGAAGCAAGCAAAGCAAAAACACAATCATCATAATTGCTCTTACTTTATACATCGGACCACAGCAGACACACGCACACATGTCCCCGCCGTTGAGTGCTGGCACGCACAGCCCGCATACACTTCTTCAGCCCAGAGTGGTGCACGCCAGCGCGGATACGGCGAGCAGCAGCGGGGCACACACCCACGCAGAGCTGCTGAGGCTGCCGTCAATTTCGCGAAGATGTGACGGCCCTCGGGTGGTCGTCGTAGTTGTTGTTTCCGTAGATGTAATGATTGGTGCCTCTGTGGTTGTTGTTGTTGTGGTAGTCGTATTTGGTGCGTTTGTCGTAGTCGTCGTTTTTCGCACTGTGAAATCAACTTTTGAAATCGTTGCGGATTTACCCGCAGCACTTGTTTTCGCTGACTGAACAGACGCAACCGATGCATCTTGACTGTTGGCATTCTCATTGGCTTTCGGAACTGTTTTTTCTTCTACATTGTTATTGTCTTGAACCGCTGGTGTAACGACCCCTGGACCTGGGACCTCGTTTTTATCCTTCTGCCTACCGTCCGTCCCACTTATTCCCGATTGTGGATCGGACTTCTGAACGGATTGAGCTAGTTTATCGCTACCCTCTGTCACGCACACGGACGGGCAGCAGCACAGGGCGAGCACCAACAGGGCGCACAGCAGACGGCACGTCATCATCATCGTGAGTGTGGTCGTTCGGTGGTGTGGAGCTGATCTGCACAGTGAGGGACATGGAGAGCAACAGGGGAGACGAGAGGTGCGGCAGACACACACACAGAGGGCACACCACATGAGGAGAGGGCAGCAGCCAGGCATGCACCGTACGCCGCACACCACGCACGACACACACTCCAATCCACAGGCAGCAGGCACACACACACAGCCCTGCCGCAACACCAACACACAGATGGAGGAGGGAGAAGCAAACAGGAGCGGCACACAAGGCTCCACCGCATGCACATACGGCGAGAGCGGTCCGTTTTGTCTGCACCCCTCACGGAGGGTACGCACACACACAAGAGGAGGTGCAGCGCACACAGCAACACAAAAGCAAAGTAACAGTAAAAAAGGGAATGATCCCCGCACACCACGTGGATTGTTGGTCCACGGGAAGTGCAGCCAACAATTCGGTTTGTGTTGTTCCTGCTTCTCGCCGTCAAAGTGTTGCAATAGATGTTTGTTTTTCCTTCCGTTGCTGTGACACCTGATTCCTCACCGTTTATTGCGGTGGAAATGAAAATATGTGAGTGGACTCCCACACACCAGGACGCACCTTCGCTCCTATTTATTGCTGCATGGAAGGACATGTGTGTTTGGTGGCGTCTCGTCCATATATTCTTCTGGGTGCACATTCCCCTGCAGGCTGAGGGCGGGATGGCGCTCCGTCGCGGTGCACTTCCCTCGCATGCCGCCCACTGTGATTCATCATGCATCACCCTCTCACATACTCCGTGGTGCCACACCGTTGATATTATTGCAGCCGCTGTGATTCCGCGTATTTCACGCATTTGATTGTGCCACAACACATCCGCTCGTGTGGCCGCCGCATCCAAACAGCGGTGCCCAACACCGTGAGCGGCAGTCCACATCCTTGCATGTCCCAACGCAGTGGTGTTGGACTGTCAGCCAGGCGACACACAACAAGAGAGTCTTGTGCTGGCAGTACAACACACGGAGCTGCAGTAAATGGCTCGGGCGGGGACGCATCTATTTGTCGCAAAGCAGTGAAAAGGAGTCGGGCAAAATAATGCCGGCTGCACTCACGACACCATATCCACAGCCAAAGCATGCGACGTGATGTGTGTTTCACTGGTGCTGTGAAATGCCTGCAGACGACGTCACTAGTGGAGGCACAGCACCCATGATCGGCGAACTGAAAATAATCGGCATGGGAGGCCACAAGAGGCAGCAACGACGCCAGCAGCAGGAGCAGCTCTCTCCCTCTCTCTCTCTCTGTTGCCTCCGAGAAGTAAACATTCCACCAGCCACAGCTGACTGTGCCATCGCGACACTCCATGCACGTCGTGGCTGCGTCAACACATCCTGTTCCCTGCAGCGCCTCAAAAGATGCCTCACTCCGTCCACTAAGCGCATCGATGTGGGCCGTGCCTCGGCTGTTCGTGAGGACCGCAACGATGTGAGGGTCACCGAGTCGCAGCATGTTTGTTGTGACGTTGTTGCATGGCACCTGCACACACACACACACGCAGCGCCTGCATCCCTCCCTTTTGTTTCCGCCCTCTGCCGGAGTGGCCACACACACGGGCAGCAGCAAAATCACTTCATCCTCGACGATCCAAAATCAACACTGACATCCCTCGCGACGCAAAGATCTCGGTTGCCAGCACGGGCTTCCTGCCGCTCTGCCATCGACGCTGAAACACGGCACAGTGCACGCACTTATTTTCCTCGTGTGCAGTCAGCCGTTTGCTTCACACATTCTTCGATGGGCTGACGCCCACAAAAGCACGCCACAAAAGGCCACTGTGATCACACACGCTCTTGCGATGAGCGTCGGTGTGTGCATGGACCCGCTGCTCACACGTGCTGGCAGGCAGCCTGCAGCCGGTGCCCTCGTGCCAGTTCATCGGCTCCAGAATGGAAAAGAGAAAGTGGCCTATTCCCGATGCACTTATTCCCACCAGCAGCACCAACACGCTGGTCGCCAGCCGTCATTCCTCAGCGCATCCAGGAATGCTGAAAAGTGACGTGGAGCTGCCAGCCAGCAATGCCACAATCCCCGCACACATGTCGGCCCCACCAGAGAAGACACACAAATCACAAACAACACCCCTCCACATGTCATCCGAACACCATTCCGACACACCGCGACACGCCAAACAGAAGTATTCGTCACTCCATGCACCTCCCCACACAATCAAATAGTCCACGCACCACGCACGGCAGCAGCTCACACGCACTCAGACAAGTGTTCTTCGGATCAGTGTTATCCACGTGGTGTGGTGGGAAGTAAACAAAAGACACGGGCTGCCAAACCCCAAAAGAGTGCCACGACTGGCCGCAAGTCAATGGAACGCAGCCACTCAAATGAATTCAGTCCTAATGCCCTCAACCTCCCGCATTCCCCCACTAAAACCCCAAGAGACGCAAAACAAAAACCCCGTCAAATAAAGTCGCTGTGCAACACCAATTGGAGCCGCAGTGCCTCCTGCTGTCCTCACAGTCCGCTGATGACGCCTGGATGCGGATGAGCACCCATCGGTCCTTCCAAACGGCGCTGTACACCTGCGACGCATCCTGCGCTCTGAGACACGCGTCCCTCACTATCACCAAAGACACCCACGCGCCGTCCGTACGCAACAAATAGTCAAGGAACCAAGGATGCGTAAGGCTCACAACGAGACACCCGCTAGCAATCACATCGCAGACATCAACAATAGCACCAGCAGCGCCAAAAGACGCGGGTGAATAAGATCAACAGACTCATGGCGTAGTTGAAGAAAGAACTTGGTGGCGTCAAAAAGAACCAAGAGGCTGACACTCTCTCAACAAGAGAGGAAAAATATAAGAATACAAAAAAGAGAAATTTTAAGCGTCCGCAGTCAAAGCAAGCCAATAACTGAAAAAAGGGTAGTGGGCGCACATAACCACACTTAAAAAAATAAAAAAAACAAAAACAAGAAAGAAAAAGTGTGGGACGACCAGCGCACACACTCTCATTGCTCCCGTAAGGCAAAACACACACACACAGGGAGAGAGAGAGAGTGAGAGGTCGCCCACTCAATGCAATAAAAACAAAACAGAAACAGTTACGGTGCTCCGCCCATGCAGCCAGACAGAACGGCAGCGGTGCGTGCGGTGCAAAAGAGAGCAACAACGGGCCTGCATGGGTGTGCATGCATATATACAATGGGCACATTATGTGTGTGCTTCGTGGGATGAGGTGAGGGCGAGAGTCCATGCAAGGGGACACACACACAGAGAGAGAGAAGAACGAGTGTGTGTGCGGGCGGTGCATGGCGCTCTCTCACTCACTCTCACGCGGCCACCACCGCAGCAGTAGTAGCCGCACACGCAACAACAACAAGAAGAGGAGGCAAAAGAGGGGAGGTGGCGTGGGAGACCGCGGTGCTGCTGTCACTGTCGCCGGTATTTGCGGTGGCATTTGTACGAAGGGCGTTTTTATCTTTCGCGGATTCTTCGCCATTTTCCGCGGGGTGTTCATGCCGTTGATGTTGTTGGACTTGTGTTTCATCACTTTGCTGCTGCTTTTCATGATCTTCTTCTTCCTCTTCCTCTTTTTCTTCTTCTTGTCGTGTGTGTTCAGTGCCGGATGTCGTCCCTGCCGGTCCTTCGGCTGGCGAGGAGTCGTTAGCCGCTGCTGCAGCAGACGTCTGATCTCCTGTTGAAGAGTCCCCTGTTGTGTTAGTTGGATGACTGCCTGAGGACCCCGCTTTACCACCGCTGCTGCCAGCTGAAGGGTCAACAACAGGAGCAGCAGGAGGAGCAGCAGCAGGAGGAGCAGCAGGAGGAGGATGAGCGGGAACAGATGAACCAGAAGAAACGCCACCGGTGTCATGACCACCAGCAGAACCATCACCAGGAGCAGCAGGAGCGGGAGGAGAAGCAAGAGAAGAACTAGAAGGAACGCTGCCGGTGGCATGATCATCAGTAGAACTTCCACTGCCACCACCACCAGAACCGCTTCCTCCACCGCCTCCACCACCAGAAGCCCCGGCAGCACCACCGCCTCCACCGCCAGAATTTCCACCATCACCAGAATCACCAGAAGAAGCACCACCAGAAGGACCAGGAGCGGGAGCAGCAGGAACGGGAGGAGAAGCCCCTGGACCAGAACTGCCTTCACCACCAGAATCACCACCACCACCAACATCAGGAGCCCCTGGACCAGCAGGACCACCAGAAGCACCAGCGTTAAAAGTCTCACTTGAATGCGAATCGTTCTGTATTACAACGGCAGTATTATCTGTTCCAGCCGAAGCTTCAACGGCAGTAATGGGCAGTACTGACCGCAAAGGCATCGTAATCGCAGTTTTATTACATCCGTCAGGCATGTGGGATCCATTCTCACCCAACACTCCCGACCCCATGCAGCCGCCCAGTGCGTTGGTGTCAACGTCCCTCGCATAAACACCGCCGGCACCGCACCACAGCACGCAGAGGGCACACACCAGCAGCACACGGCCAGTCATCATCATCGCCATCACTCCTGTCACGTGCGTGCAGCCTTCAGCACAAACTAACAACACGTCAACGCAGAGTGAAAGCAAAAGGGGAGACACGGCACAGTAGCAAACACCAGCAGCAGCAGCACGCATTTCATGAGAAATATAGAACCAATAAAAGTGAAAAAAGGCACAATGCGCTGCAAGTAAAGAAGAACACAGAAACCAAGGAAAAAACAAAAGTAAACAGGCAGCAATAAAGTAAAACAGTAAAAACACACACACAAAAGAGCTGCACAGTATGGCTCCAGCGCGCATGCCTCTATTCTCAACAGTGTGTCCACGCAAACAGTTGTGTGCGTGTCGTGCGTATGCGTATGTTTGGGATGCGTTCAACGCGGCGGATGTGGGGCACAACGCGGAGCACACAGCAGGGCAGCAGAAGCAAAGGAAGCAAAACACAATCATCATAATTGCTCTTAATTTATACATCGGACCACAGTGAACGTACACACATGTCCCCGCCGTTGAGTGCTGGCACGCACAACCCGCATACACCTCTTCAGCTGAGATTGGTGTACGCCAGCGCGGATACGGCGAGCAGCAGCGGGGCACACACCCACGCAGAGCCGCCGAGGCTGCCGTCAATTTCGCGAAGATGTGACGGTGCGCGGGTGGTCGTCGTAGTTGGTGCTTCCGTAGATGTAATGATTGGTGCCTCTGTGGTTGTTGTTGTGGTAGTCGTACTTGTAGTTGGTGCTTTTGTCGTAGTCGTCGTTTTTTGCACTGTGAAATCAACTTTTGAAATCGTTGCGGATTTACCCGCAGCACTTGTTTTCGCTGACTGAACAGACGCAACTGATGCATCTTGACTGTTGGCATTCTCATTGGCTTTCGGAACTGTTTTTTCTTCTACATTGTTATTGTCTTGAACCGTTGGTGTAACGACCCCTGGACCTGGGGCCTCGTTTTTATCCTTCTGCCTACCGTCCGTCCCACTTATTCCCGATTGTGGATCGGACTTCTGAACGGATTGAGCTAGTTTATCGCTACCCTCTGTCACGCACACGGACGGGCAGCAGCACAGGGCGAGCACCAAAAGGGAGCACAGCAGACGGCACGTCATCATCATCGTGAGTGTGGTCGTTCGGTGGTGTGGAGCTGATCTGCACAGTGAGGGACATGGAGAGCAACAGGGGAGACGAGAGGTGCGGCAGACACACACAGAGAGGGCACACCACATGAGGAGAGGGCAGCAGCCAGGCATGCACCGTACGCCGCACACCACGCACGACACACACTCCAATCCACAGGCAGCAGGCACACACAGCAACACACAGCCCTGCCGCAACACCAACACACAGATGGAGGAGGGAGAAGCAAACAGGAGCGGCACACAAGGCTCCACCGCATGTGCATACGGCAAGAGCGGTCCGTCGTGTCGGCACCCCTCACGGAGGGTACGCACACACACAAGAGGAGGTGCAGCGCACACAGCAACACAAAAGCAAAATAACAGTAAAAAAGGGAATGATCCCCTCACACCACGTGGATTGTTGGTCCACGGGAAGTGCAGCTAACAATTCGTTTTGTGTTCTTCCTGCTTTTCGCCGTCAAAGTGTTGCAATAGATGGTTTTATCCCTTTCGTTGCTGTGGCACCTGATTCCTCACCGTTTATTGCGGTGGAAATGAAAATATGTGGGTGGACTCCCACACACCAGAGCGCACCTTCGCTCCTATTTATTGCTGCATGGAAGGACATGTGTGTTTGGTGGCGTCTCGTCCATATATTCTTCTGGGTGCACATTCCCCTGCAGGCTGAGGGCGGGGTGACGCTCCGTCGCGGTGCACTTCCCTCGCATGCCGCCCACTGTGATTCATCATGCATCACCCTCTTTCACATACTCCGTGGTGCCACACCGCTGATATTATTGCAGCCGCTGTGGTTCCGCGTATTTCACGCATTTGATTGTGCCACAACACATCCGCTCGTGTGGCCGCCGCATCCAAACAGCGGTGCCCAACACCGTGAGCGGCAGTCCACATCCTTGCATGTCCCAACGCAGTGGTGTTTGACTGTCAGCCAGGCGACACACAACAGGAGACTCTTGTGCTGGCAGTACAACACACGGGGCTGCAGTGAATGACTCGGGCGGGGACGCATCTACTTGTCGAAAAGCAGTGAAAAGGAGTCGGGCAAAATAATGCCGGCTGCATTCACGATACCATATCCACAGCCAACGCATGCGACGTGATGTGTGTTTCACTGGTGCTGTGAAATGCCTGCAGACGACGTCACTAGTGGAGGCATGCCACCTATGATCGGCGGACAGACAATAATCGGCATGGGAGGCCACAAGAGGCAGCAACGACACCAGCAGCAGGAGCAGCTCTCTCCCTCTCTCTCTCTCTGTTGCCTCCGAGAAGTAAACATTCCACCAGCCACAGCTGACTGTGCCATCGTGACACTCCATGCACGTCGTGGCTGCGCCAACACATCCTGTTCCCTGCAGCGCCTCAAAAGATGCCTCACTCCGTCCACTAAGTGCATCGATGTGGGCCGTGCCTCGGCTGCTCGTGAGGACCGCAACGATGTGAGGGTCACCGAGTCGCAGCATGTTTGTTGTGACGTTGTTGCGTGGCACCTGCACACACACACACGCAGCGCCTGCATCCTCCCTTTTGTGTCCGCCCTCTGCCGGAGTGGCCACACACACGGGCAGCAGCAAAATCACTTCACCCTCGACGACACAAAAACAACACCGACATCCCTCGCGACGCAAAAACCTCAGTTACCAGCACGGGCTTCCTGCCGCCCTGCCATCGAAGCTGAAACACGGCACAGTGCACGCACTTATTTTCCTCGTGTGCAGTCAGCCGTTTGCTTCACACATTCTCCGATGGGCTGACGCCCATAAAAGCACGCCACAAAAGGCCACTGTGATCACACACGCTCTTGCGATGAGCGTCGGTGTGTGCATGGATCCGCTGCTCACACGTGCTGGCAGGCAGCCTGCAGCCGGTGCCCTCGTGCCAGTTCATCGGCTCCATCACGGAAAGAGAAAGTGGCCTATTCCCCATGCACTTATTCCCGCCAGCAGCACCAACACGCTGGTCGCCAGCCGTCATTCCTCAGCACATCCAGGAATGCCGAAAAGTGACGTGGAGCTGCCAGCCAGCAATGCCACAATCCCCGCACACATGTCGGCTCCACCAGAGAAGACACACAAATCACAAGCGACACCCTCCACATGTCATCCGAACATCATTCCGACACACCGCGACACGCCAAAAAGAGGTATTCGTCACTCCATGCACCTCCCTACACAATCAAATATTCCACGCACCACGCACGGCAGCAGCTCACACGCACTCAGACAAGTGTTCTTCGGATCAGTGTTATCCACGTGGTGTGGTGGGAAGTAAACAAAAGAGACGAGCCGCCAAACCCCAAAAGAGTGCCACGACTGGCCGCGAGTCAATGGAACGCAGCCACTCAAATGAATTCGGTCCTAATGCCCTCAACCTCCCGCATTCTCCCACTAAAGCCCCAAGAGACGCAAATCAAAGGCATCGTCCAATAAAGTCGCTGTGCAACACCAAGTGACGCCGCAGTGCCTCCTGCTGTCATCCGGGGCCGTTGTGGACGCCTTCACGGGGACAGACACCCACCGGATATTCCAAACGGCGCTGTGCACCTGCGACGCATCCAACGCTTTGGGACGCACATGCCTCACTATCACCAGAGACGCCCACGCGACGTCGGACGCCCCACACAATCAAAGACGCAAGTATACGTCAGAGTAGCAGCAAAGCATCCGCTAGCAATCACACCGCAGGCATCATCACAAACAGCAGCAAAAGCGCTGCAGTCAACTGTGGGCTGCCATGGACCAACTGACGCATGGCGTATGTAGAAGAAAGAGCGTGGCGTCTTTAGAAGGATAAGAGTAGCTGACACTTCCTTAACAGGATGAAAACAATATGGAAACAATATGAAAAATTCAGGCGTCCACAGTCAAAGCAAACCGCCGATCACAAAAGCCGAATGGACGCACTCAACCACAACACAAGTAAAACAATGAAAAAAACAAAAAAGAAAAAACGAAGCGTGGGACGACCAGCGCACACACTCTCATTGCTCCCGTAAAGCCCAACAGGGAGAGAGAGAGAGAGGTCGCCCACTAAATGCAATAAAAACAAAACAAAAAACAGAAACAGTTACGGTGCTACGCCCATGCAGCCAGGCAAGACGGCAGCGGTGCGTGTGGTGCAAAAGCGAGCACCAACGGGCCTGCATGGGTGTGCATGCATATATACAATGGGCACATTATGTGTGTGCTTCGTGGTGTGAGGTGAGGGCGAGAGTCCATGCAAGGGGACACACACAGAGAGTGGGTGAAGGACAAGTGTGTGTGCGGGCGGTGCATGGCTCTCTCTCACTCACTCTCACGCGGCCACCACCGCAGCAGCAGCCGCACACGCAACAAGAAGAAGAAGCAAAAGAGGGGAGGTGGAGTGGGAGGCCGCGGCGCTGCCGTCACTGTCGCCTGTATTTGCGGTGGCATTTGTACGAATGGCGTTTTTACCTTTCGCGGATTCTTCGCCATTTTCCGCGGGGTGCTCATGCTGTTGATGTTGTTGGACTTGTGTTTCATCACTTTGCTGCTGCTTTTCATGATCTTCTTCCTCTCCCTCTTCTTCTTCTTGTCGTGTGTGTCCAGTGCCGGATGTCGTTCCTGCCGGTATTTTGGCTGGCGAGGAGTCGTTAGCCGCTGCTGCAGCAGACGTCTGATCTCCTGTTGAAGAGTCCCCTGTTGTGTTAGATGGATTACTGTCTGAGGACCCCGCTGTACCATCACTGCTGCCAGCTGAAGAATCAACAACAGGAGGATCTGAAGGAGGAAGAGCAGGAGAAACAGCAGGAGCAGCAGGAAGAGCAGCAGATGAACCAGAAGAAATGCCACCGCTGCCTTGATCTCCAGCAGAAGTTCCACTGCCTCCACCAGCACCAGAACCACCACCAGCAGAACCAACTCCAGAACCAGAACCTCCTGCACCACCACCAGAACCGCCTCCACCAGCAGATGAAACAGCAGGAGAAGCACCAGCGTTGGAAGTCTCACTTGAATGCGAATCGTTCGGTATTACAACAGTATTATCTGTTCCAGCCGAGGCTTCAACGGCAGTAATGGGCAGTACTGACCGCAAAGGCATCGTAATCGCAGTTTTATTACATCCGTCAGGCATGTGGGATCCATTCTCACCCAACACTCCCGACGCCATGCAACCGCCCAGTGCATTGGTGTCGACATCCCTCGCATAAACACCGCCGGCACTGCACCACAGCACGCAGAGGGCACACACCAGCAGCACACGGCCAGTCATCATCATCGCCATCACTCCCGTCACTTGCGTGTAGCCTTCAGCACAAACTAACTCCCCGTCAACGCAAAAAGCAAAAGGAGAGACAAGTCACGCAACCACGCACCGTCCCATCCAGCAATGAGAGTCACACACCACCACAACAATTGAGTGGGCGCGGCTCAACAACAATCAAAAAAAAAAAAAAAAAAAAAAGGAGCACTCCTCGCCGTGCACCGTTCCTCACACTCCCACAGTCACCATTACTGTTATTCCCTCTCTCCTCAGTCCCTCACAGGCACGCCACGCTCAATCCAACACGCGCCCCTCCCAGCACAGGCAGTCCGTCATGCGCTCCCGCTGCGCCGCAACCACACACGGATCAGGTTGGCCGTCATGCACTGCATCTCGTTGTCCTCCTTGTGCTTGAAGCAGACCCTCACATTCTCTCAATCCACGGCATGGGAACTGCGAGTGGCGGCCGAGAGGTGCCACGTGTCTGAAGATCCTAATGTGCGGAAACAACGGCCACCCTCACTCACTCAACTCTCCCGCACACAAGGGCGGTGTCATGGCAAAGAGAAGCCCGCCGCACAGCAAATGCACAATGACACATGCAATAGCCGTGCCACCGACGTCGCACCGCAGGATAGAGCCATGCGGACAGCACAAACACGGCGGCAAAGAGAGGGACGGGGCACATCCAAGTGCATACCGCAGTCCTTCACTTCTCCCTTCCCCGGCGGGTTGGCGTCCCACACCCACAAATGAGGCACGGCGCACACCATCGGCTCCCTCCGAGTGCACTCAGCAGGCCGGCGCCCAGTCACCCTCCTGCCATCGCAAAGGGGACCACAAGAAATCGTCGTCGCGGACCATCGGTGCCTCTAGCGGAGAAGAAAGTGAAATAAGGGCGTGTCAAAAGCACAGCCAGCAGAGGGACAACAAAAGAGACACAGTAACACAAGGTGACAGCGGACACGGCACAACAAAAGCACGCCGCAGTGAATTACCAAACAAAAAAAAAAGGGTAAAAGTCCAGGAGGAGTTGACGGAAATTTAAAAAAATGTGGTGAAGATCAATTCGGCAAGACTTTTATTTCATGTGCCGAGCAGCACAACAAAACGACCGTGTGTTTGTGTTTATACATATCGCCCGCACCAGGAAGGAAGAGAAAAACCAAATTAAAAAAAGGAATTGCACTGTTCCACCAGCCCACAAAACATCCTTCACATTTCATGCAGCAATCGGCCTGTTCTTCCAATTCGTGTTTCGTGCAGTCCGTGGAACGCGCAGCCGAAGGGCCGGCACCGCGTGTGGGCGACAAGAAAGCAAACAAGAGAGGGAAACACGTCGCTCATGACGGTGCGCAGCAGCCAAACACCACGTAAAGCAAAAACAAAAATAGTTATTACTCCGGCTGAACTACATTAAAAAGAACACTGAAAAGTAAAGACATTGAAGAACCAAACGAGCAGTAAAATAGAATTAAAACGGTGGTATAAAAAAGGACGGGCAATGCGGCATGTATTCTCCGTGAGGAGTCGCAGATCCACACTCCGTGGCTCAGAAGACTGCCATCACCCAAATACAGTCCCAGTAGAAGCAGCAACACACACGACACGCACACACGCACGGTGTTGTTACCGCTTAAATCACGCAGTGTCAATTTCACGTCGTTGGGAGAGACGAGGTGGTCGTCGGGACTCACGCCGCTCCACACCCTGCGAGGTGACTTTTTTTAATGGGGATTCGTGTCCAGGGGCGTGGTGCTCATTCATTTCTCTTCCGTAATATCCCCAGCAATTTGCTCTCTGACGCTGTCAACTACTCGAATCTTCTCGGGTGGTGTCGGAGACGCTTCCCTCGTCGGAACGGGGTCTCTGTCCTTGAGTGCACGCATCGCAGTGGAGTTCAGTGGGCGGCTGTACAGAAAGACGTTCGTCAGCGTCACATGAGATTAGTGCCCACAGCACGCGCCAAAGCAAAACCTCAGTACATCAGGTGGCTTCTGACCTGTTAACAGCACCTCTTCCTATTCCGCCCCCAGCAACTGACCATCAATGTGCACAGAGGCCTCCTTGCCTTGCAGCATGAGTGCCACTTGGTACTCTTCCTTCTTCGGCTCCCAAGTGCTCCTCCGTGTTGTTGTCGTGCCTTCGAACGCCGTCTCCCACTTCTTATTGTGGCTGCACGACAGTCCCATGGTACGATTGGGCTCAGTGTTCGCCAACACCACAGTCAGTTGAGAAATGTTCCCACTCGGAGCCTCTTCGATGGTCACCGACACCACAACTGTGAAGTCGTGGCTCAAGAATACATGGCGCACATTATTAACCCGAGTGTTCACAGTCCATATTGCCCTGGACTCAATTCTCGTCAATTGTAACCCATCGTTGTTCTTCACTGCATTCGTCACCGTCGCATGCAGGCAAAGGTACTCGTCGTTCCACGTGCCATTACTGGCCGCATCGGACAAAACTGCCACCAGACCCGCCGTGGGTATAGACACGCTGGAGAAGAAAGTGTCCTTTTGCGCCCCAGTACTGAGGACGGACTTGATTGCACTCACTTCCTCCGTCAGGCGGGAAAGTAAAATGGCACGGCCCTCACCGTTGCCCCTCCGTTGTAAAAGATGCAAACTGCCATCCGAGTACAGCAGGGTGCTGGCGAGCTCCCAATTCACAGCACTGTCCGTGACAACCGGTCCAACGTAAAACGAGCGGTTGTTGTCCGTGACCCAAACGTAAAGCGGATTGGCCTTATTCTCCACCGAGGCGTGCCCTCTCTGAGTGTACAGCATGACCTTCCTTTCCTCAATGGTCGCGGTGATGAGGGCATCCACATGCAGGCTTTCCTTCTGATAGTCTCCCGATCCTGAGTTGACCCACACGCCTAAAAGCTTCTCGATGGCCTCCGTCCACGTTGTCCCCATGTCACGCGACTCGTACACCCTCTGGCCATTCTCGCAGTCAACAATCATGGGAAGTGATCCCTCCCACTCGGTGACGCGGGGGTTAAGACATTTCGCAGGGGACATGCCCTCAGAGAGCGCCCAGGCACTGCCGTTGTCCGTCGAGTAAATGGTCATGGAGCAAACGTATTCTGCCTCATTCTTCGCCATTAGAGGAAACAGGAAGGTGCCATCCTCCATCACAACACCTGCGCCACCAGAAGCAATGAACTCCGTCCAGTCACCTTCGTGAGAAGCAGAAGAGATCAGTTTCGAGAGTGTTTGGGGTCGCCCCATTCGATCCGTTCACTCTGCTTGCCACCCGTGGGATTCGTGACATCACCCACAAACAGTTCCAGCTCCAAGCCGCCCTCTCTCCAACACCCACCTTCGTAGGACACATCCGAGCCTCCCGCAAGAAGAAACACTCCGTGGCCCTTCGTGATCGTTGTGGAGTGGTGCACAACACCCAAACCCTCCTTTCCCTCCGCTGCACCAAGCACAGTGTGTGCGCTCCATGTATCTTTTATTGACCTCACCAACAAGAGTGGAACAATCCCACGCAGGGTCAATGTACCCCGCAACAACATCAGAAGAAAAGGGCTTAGTTAATTGGCCACATTGATATCCGGCATCCAAATGTGACCCTCGGCAAAAGCAGCAATTACTCCACCAGCTCTGACGAGAGAGGGTAAAACAAATGAATCCCTTGGCGTGCCTGGAACAACCTCATCCCTCAGCTGCAACACCTTCTTCTGTGAAAAAAATAGATCGACCCTCTCCGGCCCCTGAACACTTCTTAAATCATTCTTGCCATCATTATCCTTTGCAGGCGTGGCTCCACAAGTACCGCAGCACATCAACACAACAAGGAAGAGCAGCACCGCGAAAGCAAACACACGCCGCGACATGTTGGGCCTCGGCGGCTCACTCTCTCCTCCTTCCCTCCTCCTTCCGCTGGATCCGGTCACGCGGCGACGGTTGTGTGTGCGGGGCGCCTTCACTGCAGCAACACGTGAGTGCATACAAATATGTATGTCTATGTGTGTGTCAACTGTGTGCTGTTGGTCCTTTCAGAGCCCTCGAATTTCACAGTAGCGTTTAGCGCTTGTTTTCCTTCATCGTTTGTGTTTGCGCGCAAGAAATCAAATTAAACTTTAAAAAACACCAATACAGAGCGTGGCAGGGGAGTGAGTGGCGCCGCCATCCACAGTGTAACACACCAGCGTCGTCGTAACCGCGACAGTAATTAATCTCCCCGTCAACAACGGCTCAAGCACTGTGAGGCCCCAGGCAGAAGCAGAGACACTGACGTTTGCGCACGGGCCAATACACCCTCCGGCAAGCAGCACCAACCAACAGACAGACAGCAGAAAGTAAGTGCAATAAAAATCCCAAGTACTGCGGGATCCTTGCAAGCAGCGCTCCCTGATCGCAGGGCCTTTAAAGCGTTCCTCGCTGCAACATCCCCACCACTCCCTCGGCGTGTCGGTGGATTTTCCCGTTCACCGGAACAAAAACGGCGGGATGCTCCGGCAGGGCTCGAAGACACACAGAGCGCACCGTCGACGCGATCAACGGGCGCAGGCCCTCGTGAAGTGAGATCCCACAACCGTGATCCCTCCATTGACTCCCCTGGACGTGGAGGAGGCATGAAATGTCCTCTTCTCTACAGTAGTCCCGAAACGCAAAAAATCCGCAGGACATCCCGCGCAGCCACGGCCTCCTCAGCAGCCCGACAGTCCACGCCGTCGCACCGCTCCTCAGGAGGTCGCCAGGCCCGGTAAGGCAAGCAAAAGGGGACCAGCAATTCGTTCAGGGCGTTCAGCAAAATGGGGTGCAGCAGTCGGGTGAGCGCGGCCCATCCACGTCCTCCCCCTCAACCGACCCACCACACAGTCGGATCACACACCCAAAAAGAGCAGTGGCGCCCAAAAAAATAACAGTGACACTAACGCCTCGTGCTCTCCTCAATGTAGTTTCACGGCACACCCGAGGCATCACAGGAAGGGACAAATACTTACATTCCGTCGGCATAAGCACGGAAATAAAGCGCGGATTTTGGCCCCGTGAACTCCCATCCAAATCGTCTCGGCCACAGAGTGTCTGTCACCGACCCTCAGGAAGGGCTGATGTATCAACTGCCGCTGATCGATCTCCGGCGATTGAAACAAAAAGAGCCACTGTCTCTCGAGGTTAGTCACCACCCTTTCCTCCCATCGAAGAAAAAAAAGCAAAGTGACGGTGTGGGCGTGTCTAACTGACAGAAATGGAGGAAGTGACTCCAGCCGCGGAACAAATTGAGCGAATCCTCCTCCCAAATCCTTCAAAGAGACCGGTCGGTCAGCTGCCGAGGTTGACGGCGCGGAGGACAACACCTTGAATGCATGGAGCGCTGCAGCAGCCTGAATATATTCTGCAATATCCGCGGTCAGTCCATGAACGTACAACAAAGGGACACCAAGTTCAATTGGGCGTGTGAACCCGTCAGTGACCACCCGCGCCGGAGGATCGCCACTCCCACCCTCTAGGGGCACCTCAGTGACGTCAAATATTTCCACCGCATGGCATAAATTAGTGCCTTGCAGCACCCCATGCAGTGCAGCAATAGAAAACCACCTCGAACACGGCGTGCGACAAAGATACCAAAGGAAGGTGCAGCAAATGTCCTCCACATCTCAGCAGTTCCAATCATCCAGTAAAAGGCAGGAGAGTCACACAGCACCCACGGACTCAGCAAATATGGCGTCAAAAGGCAGCGAGATGTCAGATGTCAAAAGGCCCGCATTTCCTTCCCCCGTGACACTTCCACAAATGAATACAAACGCCATGCTCTGCGGCCTCTCGACCCCTTCAAGGCAACGTTGCAGCCACATGGCGATGGCCCAACGTGGCTGGCGATCAGGTCCAGTCGTCGCGGCAAAACAGTACAGAAAGTAGGGTGGTGAGCCCGCACATTCGCCTCGTCGATGCCTGCCTCAGCTGCAAGAGTGAAACTCGTCTTCCCAACAGCCACGCTTCGGGTCGCTGAAACAACTGCCCTCACACCGGCAATGACATCTGCATGCGCCTGTAATTCCTCGACACAGCCCGTCAGAAAAAAACCAAAGCGGCACTCAACCTCTGCTGCCACACATCCCTCGTAACCATTTGCAAACTCGTCATCCAGCAGAAACACCCCCAAAAAATAACAAGAAGACCGTTCATTGCTGGCAAGGGTCAAGAACACGTCTCTTTCATCCTGCAACGGATGATTATGCCTCCTGCGTAACGCGACTACAAGTACGCGGTGCGCCAACACCGAAAAGGTGGACATGTTGCCCCATGTCCCTCCCTCACCACAGGGGTCCAATAAGCGCAACAGACCATCCTCTCAGCAAAGAAAAAGCCCAATGGAGCGGACACTGCAGTGTGCGGACCACACAGCAGAAACTCCCTCAGAGAACAAATGCTTCTGAATGCCTTTCAGAAGAGGCCAGCGGGTTGGCCGTGAAGCCGATAGACACCGGAGAGCCACCTGCTCTGCACGCATCCAATGACGCAATCGAGAGCACAGTGTTACAGGTCACATCAACCATCCTATTCTCGTCTCCTTCTGTGCGGGCATGACAGTCCTGCCATCATCCCTCGCCCTCACAAACTATTCCACAGGGTCCTTTGACCAAAGACCACCACACTGCGATATGCCACCGGATAAGTGATCCCCATACCGCACACAATAATAAAATGTTCCCCACGTCAAGGACCGCAGTGAAAACGAGCACAACGATGAGCAACATGAGAGTTGTCTGTGCTCGAATTCATCACAACACTCTGCCCCCGTTGGTTCAGGCCTCTGCCACAGGAAAAGGCACAGATGTAACATCATTTGCACGCAACAGAGTGAAATCCGCAAGAACGTTGTCAGAGTCATACAGGACGCAACAATCACCAGCCCGGTCAGTAGCCGTTGTGGGCATATTCTGCAAAACATGTTCCACGCCTACAGGAAATTTGTTGTCCAGCTGCACAAATAATTTATTGTTGGGCCAAGCAACGTGGGACCAAGAACGACGACACCCGTCAATATTCGGTCGTAAAACCGCCAGTGAGAGCCATTGATTGGAATAAACACCAAAGCCGCCAACGGCCAACAAGAACTGCAACAAGGCATTCGTACTTGAATCAAAGAACGTATTCTTCTCCTCCATGAAGAAAAAAAAAAACAATATTTTTCCTCCTTACAGAGCCTTCCAGCAATGAAACACCATCATGCAATCCGCCCTTATCGGCACTACTCAGGAGCACAAGAACTGTGCAACGCGTAGAGGGCGCTGCAATCAAGCAAATTAGATGCTCCACGGTGGCAAGCAGACTCCTCCCAGGCCAAGCATCAACCAGTCGCGAGCAGCATGTCTCTTCATGGGCTCGCCGTTTTGGTTCCAAGCAAGACGGAAGGCTTTCGTCGCTCAGCACCAACCCCGCGTTACATCGTGTCGTCAAGGGAATCAAGTGAGGACGACGGAGTACATCATCGGCGAAATCGCCCTCATTTGTGGGAAACGGCATCGCACACGCCGGAAACAGGTGCGCATGATGTCCCTCCACGTCGGCTGCGCAGCCTGTCAGATGGAGAAAATTAGGTGAAACGGAAGTCAGCGCACTCACCTCCACCCCAGGCAGTTTTATCAGGACGACCAAAGCACCAAGCTGGGGCTCCACACTTGTTGAGGGATATTGTGACGCTCTGACGCGTCCACGTGCATGTCCACAGAACGTCCTATTTCCTTTTCCCCCGCCGCACCGTCTTTTAAGCCACATCCAGGAGGGACCGGATGGCGAGTGGCACCTGGTCAGCCAGCAGCGTTCCATTCCTTAAGGCTCCAAAAACCAAAGCCCCAAAACCACCGGCCATCAATCAATGATGCCGTTGACACAAGACCTCCTCTGGCCAACGCCACACACTTGTTCCGGAGCACATGTTATCCCATGCCTCGCTGACGCCGCCCTCAGCATCCTCTACAGGTACACCGTGCATTCACTCCCAAAATACGGGTGTGGAGTACACCTCAATAATAACTGCACAATTAGCCTGCAAACTGCTCGCTGAAAGTTGTCATTGTGTTGGGTGGCAGGGGCAACGCAATCACACCTCGCGGCTCCTCAGGAGATCAAAGAAGATAGCAATCGCCATTCAACTGAGATGGGCTTCGCAAGCCCCTTGCGACTTTTGTCCGATGGGGTGCTTCAGTGCGTATGAAGCCTTGTCCGCGGGACGGAATGCCTATGCGCTCTAAAAACGTAAGCATGAACTCACGGGAGAAGAATACATAATATAACGGAAGCAAAATGCCACAAATAAGAAAGAACGGTAAAAAAATTATATGGAGGGGTATAGATATGAAAATATGCATTGATCAATGTATAGGTATATCGATATGGGTATGAGTATCAAAACGCTACTTTATTTTTATTTATCGATGCATCTGTATAGATATGGATATATCCCTTCCTTCCCCTACTAAAATTCGACAGATTGCTTGGCTTCTTGGTTTATTGAAATGCTATTCTATTGACTGTATATTTATATAGATAGGCATGTAAATATCGGTACTAATATCTATTCAGCGCTGTTGATATATATATATATATATATTGTTACTATTCCTCGTGTCTTCTCAAATAAATACAAAGGCCCACACGCCAGCCACCATCGCAGAGCATGTCCGCCCAACGATCGGAGATGTAAAAGAGAGACCCGGCACCCGAAGTGGGAGCCGGACAGCGGGGTAAATGCAGACCCGCCTTTCCGCACAGTTCCAGTCGGCCGGTATTCACAATGTCCGGTAGATGCCCGTGGCGTGCCGTGCGGTAGCGGGTCAGTCAGGCATTGCTGTGGCACGGAAACCCGCACGCTAAACGGCAAAACCAAACTGGTGGGGATCCCATCGGGATGTCGTCGCCGAGCAACGTGCGCCTTCTCGGCGGCCTGAGCCCTCTGCCGCCGGGAAATCGGCAACAGCGTGACGCTAATCAATGCATGTGTGCGTGCCAATTTAGGCACACGGTGCACTGTTTCTCGGTGGCATTCTCCTCCTGCGTGGAGGCGGGGGCTCTGCGTTGGCTTGATGCTCTTCATGCGAAAGTTCGAGCTTTGCAGCGCGTGGTTACTCATTCTCCATTTTTAGTGTCACGACTTTCTTTCTGTCGGGTGTTTGTGCCGGGTGTGGGTGGTCAATCCCCCGGCATTCCCCGCCTGCCTGCCGCATTAAGGGAACCTATGAGGTGCCACTTCCTTCGGTGCCGACGGTAGCTCTGTTCCGGAGTGTTCGAGTGCCCGTATGCGGGATAGTGGTCCCGCTTTCCCTTGAGCCCTGAATTCACACAGTACGTGCATTCGAGCGCGGTGGATGCCGTCAGACCGTCATATTCCTGGCAACGCCTCCTATTTGTCGGGGGAACTCTTGCTTGTGGAAGTGCCAAAGATGAATTACGGTTCCGGCTTGACTTTCGTACAACACCGTGCGAAAACTGCATGGGAGTGGCTTCGGCATGGGCTGTACAGTCTGCGGCGGAGGTGCGATCGGTGTGCCGTCTCTCGCTCTCGTCCTCGCTCAAGTGCTGGGCGGTGGTTCCGG
>NW_001849536.1:240115-248404 GCF_000209065.1 Trypanosoma cruzi
CTCGCACACACCAGGGCAGCCCGGAATCACGGCAATGCGTCGCGCCTCAATACATAATCCCGCTCAACGGCGTTCCTGGAAACCTGGAGTCCTGCTACCACTCTGTCGCCGCTTTGCTCCTGAGAATTGTAATGCCTCCTGCATGCAAACCCACGGTAAGGCAGAGCCGCAATTCATTACTTCCAATAGGCGGTTCGCTGGATCCCTCCTCCATTGCACAAAATGAGCGCTAATTTCCTCGCACACAACTCCACGAAATTACAGTCCGATACAACACAACATCAGGAGCAACAAGGGCGACAGTACAATCCCCTTCCACACAGTCATCATGAAACGGGAAAAACTCCTGAAAGCACCCGCTCAAAATAGAAACACATCGATAGAAACAACAATCAACAATACCGTCGGTGCTGTTAACGATGGCTGGCTGTGGGGCGCAGCACATCCGTGGCTCCTCAATCACCGCACACCGCACGCCTGTCAGTTCCACGTGTTGCACGTCACAGGAGGGCGTGATCAATTTTGCCTCTCGCACTCGATGCACACTCGAGCAGGCTCTGTGCGTCTGAGCGGGTGTCACCAGCCATGGGCTGCAACGGCGGTGCGGGTGGTCGGTACAACGACGCAACGGTGGTGCCCGAGGCGTACGACGATGACGTCCTTTCGTGGGGCTTCTGCGTCTCTTCGTCGCTCTCCTCGTCATCGCGCAGCAGTGCCTCCAGTCCACCACGCCGCGGCTCGCGCAGCTCCTGCCAGTGGCGGTCCTCCGCGTACCACACAACGACGCTGTACACGGTGATCGCAAGCAGCACAGCGGTCAGCAGCAGCACGATAGTCGCGTACGCCCTCGCACCGCCGTCGCTCGGCGCAAGGTGGTTGGCCGCGCTGACCAAACACAGCGCCGCAAGGATCACAAAGCTCGCAGTGTGCATCACCGTCAGGAAGGACGAGCGCATCATGTTCGTGAAGGCAACCACGCCCGCACCCGCAAGCAGCACAGCCGCCATGCAGAAGTACTGAACGTGGCAGCCTCCCACGGGCGGGTGCACAGCCGCAATCAGGCACACCACACACAGCACCGACAGCTGGAACACGCACCAGTACACGTGGCTGCCCCTCATGTTCGTCAGCATGCCGCCGTACATCCGCTGCTGCGCCGCGGGGTGCCAATACCCGACGGGGTACAGCAGGCGCTCGTGCAGCGGCTTCCTCGAAAACTGCCAGTACTTCGTGAAGCTCGCGCCCGTGTGGCAAGCAATCACGTAGCACACACCAGCAGGGAACGCCACACCGTACAGCACACCAACAACGCCAATCACGCGGTGCTGCACGCGGGCACTGGGCATCGCCAGTGCAAACACGGAGCCAAAGAAAATGCCGAGGTGCATCGCGTGCGCCACGACGTACGTCAGGCTCGGGAAGCGCATCGCAGCCCACGCACTCGCCGCGTCCACGCCGCGCAACCGCTGGAAGGCGGCCGTCACACCGCAGTGCACGCACCCAAACAAAGCGGCGAGCAGCGCGTTGCCCACCACCATCCATAGCGGATCGAGGGAAGCGAACACCGACAGGAAGTACGGCAGCGCAACGGTGCTCGCACGCTCCTGTGCCGAGGCGCATGACATCCTCGCAAACACGCCGAGTGCCTGCATCTCCAGGATGGAGCCCAGCCCGCCAGTCACCACCACGGCAACAGCCACCGCACCCGCAACAACGCCGGTGATCGCCGAGAGGGCGCTGGCAGCGGCGGGCAGCATGTCGGACCTGATCGTGAAGGACCCAAGCAGCACTCCCTTGCAGCCGCCGAACACCGCCACAGCGTCGCAGCGAATGACTATCGTCTCGTCGGCAGCAGTGAAGTAACCGCGGTGCACGGGCACAGCGAGCTCCAGGACGGTGGACGGATTCGTCGCGTTGCGCACCCACGTCGCGTTGCTCAGCATCGCTCCCCACGGACCACCGAAGCCGCTCGGCTGCGCCGTCGACACCGGCACGAAGCTCAGGTGCGTGCCGAGCTGCGGGTCGCTTGCCCATCGAAACGGTGGCGGCAGCGCCACCATCAGCAGTGTCGGGGCGGCGCTCCCACCGCCGCGAATGTCGCTCTGCGTCAGGCTCCCACCAGCCGCCGTTGTCGTCACGGCGAGCGTCGGGCACGTCACGTCGCTCCACCACAGCGTGCTGCTCACCGACGCCGTCGGGGTCCGCGTGGGCGGCAGCGCCACCGTCTCCGTCACCTGCAACGTCTCCGTCGGACTGTAGTGCGGCGGACTGTAGTGCGTCGCGTTCAGGCTCGGCGTCCACATCGCCGTCAGGCTGCGCGTCTCCGTCAGCGTCGCCGTGTGGCTCAGCAGCGGCATGGCTGGCGTGCGGTTGCACCCGTCCACGTGCGGCAGGTACACCGGCAGGCAGTCGCGCCCGTACCCGCCCTCAGCACAGCGGCAGCGGCACGACCCCGACATCGCCCTCGTCGCAGCAGCAAAGCAGCTCACGTCGGCGTCGCACACGCCACACGCCACGGGGCGGAATTCCCCGATGATGCCGGCGGACCTGTAGTGCATCGGCTGCAGCGCCTGCCCGTTGAGCGTCAGGCACCCCACGACGAACTTTCGGCCGGCGCCCCCGAGCGCAACGGTGCCGTCCATCACGACGGGCCCACTGCCAGCGTTCCCGTGGAGCGTCAGCGTGCTCTGCACGAGTTCCGCACGGCGCGGGTACGACGGCACCGACAGAAGCCTGCCGCTGATGCTGTTGCCGCGCACCGACATCCACGACCCGGACGCAAACGACGCCGACCCCCGCAGCACCAGCAGCGCGCCATCGG
This sequence comes from Trypanosoma cruzi, assembly GCF_000209065.1. Lineage (NCBI taxonomy): Eukaryota > Euglenozoa > Kinetoplastea > Trypanosomatida > Trypanosomatidae > Trypanosoma > Trypanosoma cruzi. Next base: position 242,937 of record NW_001849536.1, read on the forward strand.
TCAGCGCACCGGCGTTGTCGTTCACTACGACGGCGGACGCGTTGGCCTCAACACCGCTGTCGAACACCAACCCATGCGCGGCGTACACCTGGCTCCCCGACACGCGCAGCACAGCGCCGTCCACCACCACCGTCCGCCCACCAGTCATCACGGTCACAAGGGCCACGCCGAACACAACCAGCACTGACCGCACGAGCCGCAGGTCAGACAGCACCAGCACCGGTGCGTACGGCGAGGACTGCGAGCCGGGAAGATACACAAGCGGCGTCGGCCTCGCGGCAACCAGCAGGGAGTCGGTCACCGTCAGCACAGACCCCGCGGGAAACGTGCCGGTCAGCACAAGCGCACCGTTCAGCGCCTCCACATCGCACACGGACAGCTCCACCGGCCCGCTCTCGTCGCTCCCCGCCGCACCCGCACCGCGCAACGCTCCACCGCCCATCACGTACAGCACGGCACCGTTCAGCAGCGACACGTTCTGCACAATGATCCGCACGCCGTCCCGCGCCATCCACGGCACGTAGAGCACCGGACTCACGCCGTCCAGCACAACGTGGCGCAGCGTCACCTCGCTCGCACCGGCAGGCACAACGAACACAGACCGCACCGTCACGCTCTCGCGGACAAACACACTCGACGCAGTGCCCACAGCGGGCGGCAGAGCAGGAGCTCCCACAGGCACGCACGTCTCGCCGTACCCGCCGCTGCCGCACGCGCACACGCACACACCGTTCTTCATGCTCGCCGACGCAGTCCCGGGCGCGTAGCAGTGCGTGTCCCTGTCGCAGGCGTCGCACCCAGCAACGTCGATGCTCCCAGCGTCGCCAAAACCAGCCGCTGCGTACTCCTCCGCCGTCGACAGGACACGTCCACCAGCGTCGTTGCACGCCACCCTCAAATGCGCCCCAGCCGAAAGCGAAAGGCTTACCGACAGCATCCGCGGCAGCAGCGCACGATTGCGCACAAAGCTCAGCGTGCTCCCAACAGCGGTCACGGCGCCAGCGGCGTAGAGCATCTCCCTCGAGACGCCGTCGTGCACGTTGCCCTTCGCCAGCAGCATCGACCCGCCATCCAGGCTCACCGTCGAATAAAACGCCACCGCGTAGTCCTCCGTCGTCAAAAAGTCGCTCCGCACAAGCGCCACGGCGGAGCCCGACACGCTCACAGACCCATCCACGCAGACTGCGTGATTGCACAGAAAGAAGTCGCTGTCAACAAACGCCACAACGGAGCCGCCACTGGCAGCAACACCGCCCTCCACCGACACGCACAGCCCCAGCGCCGTCTGCACCGACAGCCCGTCCACGTACAGTGCACCGCGCGACGACAGCGCCACGCCGCCAACAAACAACACGCCAACAGCGTCGCGGAACACAGCCGCCACCTGCGTGCGCGCAATGGTCAGCACGCTCCCAGTCAGATTCACGTTGTGCAACACAAGGCACGCGGACGCTTCGCCAAGCTCGTAGGTACCGCGGTACGCAACACGCTTCTCTGCAATCAGCACCGAGTCCACCACAGTGACGCGCGAGCCCGGCGGAAATCGGTTCGCCACCAACACGCCGCCGCCGGAGCGCGACTCAAGCCCGTTGACCAACACATCGACGCGCTCGCCAGCAGACGGGTCGAATCGCCACCCAACAACGTACAGGCTCGCTCCGTCCACAAACGTGCATTTCGCCAGCGTCACGTTGCGCACGCTCCCTGACATCAACTCCACGTCCACCACGACGTCCGCCGCAAAGGTCACACCAACGTAGCACAACACCGACGTCCCGACACCGGCATTCACCTCTCCATCCACACGCACGTCCCGCACGCACAAGTCGGCGCCGTCGGTGCTCGGTGGCTCGGGGACAGCAACGGGCAAACACGCATCGCCGTGGCCACCCTCAGCGCATGCGCAGGCGCAGCCATCACTCGAGGCAGTCGTCGTGTACGCGGGGAAGCACGACGTCGCAAGGGCGCATGGGTCGCTGCAGGTCAGGATGGTGGCATTGTACACAGACGGGATGCTATAGTACGCCTCCTCGCCGTTCACAGTGTTGCACGCCGCCACAATCGCTCCGTTTGTGAGATCGCGAGACACCGTGGATATCCGCAAAACGGTCGGCGTGAACGTACTGGAAATGAATCGGTTGCCGGACACAGACACCGCGGAGTCGCGGAGATTCACCGTGGGGTTCAGAAAGAGAAAGGCTGCCGATGGGGATTCACGGCAGAGGTTGCCGCTCAGCTGCAGCCAGGAGTTGTAGTAGATGTAGGAAGAGTAGCTTGAAAAAAATACAACCGAGCTTCTCTGCATGTCGTTGCCCTGAAACACAACCGCTGACCGGGATTCCACACGTAATATCAAAATTAGTAATAAAAAGTACTTCACCGGCCTCGCCACAAAGTTGCCTCGGATCACCACGGCAGAGTTGTTCAGCACCTTCAGCGATGAAAATTGGCCAGACCCTTCAAGATTAATCAGCGTACTGTCACCGCCAGCCATATTAAACGTGTTGCCCACCACCGCAAGCACGGAGTGCCACGACACCCTCAGCGCAGATCCAACAAATTTTATGACACTTGACGATGCCGTCACGCTCTGAAACACATTGCCACCCAGCACCACCGCGGAGTCGTTGCTGATCGCCAGCCCATTCATCACAACACACGACGGCCTCCTAAGGTCCAAACCCAACCAATGGAACAGCCTCGTGATCGCAAAACGGTTCCCGCTGATCGTGATGTTCGTGTGCGGTGGAAACACACCCTCCGGGCTGAGCAGCGCATCACTAAATGTGTTGCCGGTGACGACAATATTCAGCGACCCCACAGCGGCGTGCGCGTTGCCCAACAGCAACAGCACGGCGCCGTCCCTCCACGTGCATCCATCGAACCTGACATTCGCCACGTCGCCCGTCATCGCCCCTATCAGCACCGTCAGGCTCATGCCGCCCCCGCTGAACGTCACGTTGCGGTAGCACAGCCACGACAGCCCGCCGCCCACTGCCTGCGCAGCCTCGGGGTATACCATGTCACTGATGCACTCGCCAATCGGCGGCGGTGGCGGCGTGGGTATTGGTGGCAGTGGCGTGGGCGGTGGCGGGCCAGCAGGCACAGGCGCCGGGACGCACACATCGCCGTGCCCTCCAGCAGCGCACCGGCAATTGCAGTCGCTGACCGCCGCCGTCAGCGGAGCAAAGCAGTCGCCCTCCTTCGTGCACTCCCCGCACGCGGTAACCGTCGTCACGTTGGTGATGCCGTGGAGCTCCAGTTCAGCCGCCGTCGTCACCACACGTCCCGCGACCGTCAGACACCCAGCAACAAACCGGTAGCCGGCGTCAGCCCGAGATAACAGGGACACCGACAACCCCGTCGAGCCCATCTTGCAGCCCGTCAGCGTCACCACACTGCTGCCGTCAACGCTCCCAAAAGCGGACACAGTGTCGTAGAACATCGCACCCACCTCCACTTTGTTGTCACGCCAATCCAGCCAGCTTGACCGCTGAACAGTCCACATGCCATTGTTATAGATGGCGTAGCGAGCTGAGCCGCTGTTCCCCACCACGCGCAACACGCTGTGATCCGACACGTTGAATACTTGTCGCTGATACAGCAGGCTTACCCCGGAGAACATCGTATTGTTGAGAAGCGTAAAAACAGAGTGATTGCGGACACTGAGACTGTACGCGTAGAACAGGTATTTGTATCCCTCAAAGCTGCAGTAACGCGCGTACAGCGAGCTGCCACCCACCAGCGTCAGCGTCCCTGTCGAGTACACAACGAACGCATCACGCTTCGTCGCATGCGCCTTGACGTTGCTGATCAACAGCGAGGACGCACTCAACACGACGTCCTTCAGCATCACGAAGCTCAACGTGTTCATCCTAGTGTCCGGCAGTTCAGACTCGGAGGACTGCACCGCATCAACCTCCGTGACGGCAATGTCGCAGTGCTGCGGGAGGGCACGTACAAAAGCAACGGTGGAGGAACGCATCACCGTCTGGCTCACGCGTATCAGGACGCCAGATGACTCAACCGCCTCAGCACCCCCAAAAAACTGCAGCGCGGCACCCTCACGAAATGTGCACCCAGTGAGCGTAATGTTGATGGGGAGGTGCAGCGGCATACTGTTGAGGAAAAACTTCGGTACAGCACCCACGCCGCTGAATGTCACACCCACGTAGCAGTGGTGCGTCTTCCACATGTTCAGCGTAACGTTCGTCAGCGTCTGGTTCACCATGCAGCTCGTGTCGCCGTCAACGGCTCTCTCCGCCACGGGCGGCACAACCGTGTCGGGCACCTCGAAGGGAAGACACGACGCGCCATGCCATCCGTCCTTGCAGCTGCACGAGCACAAGCTGCGGTCCACCAACTCCGTCCCGGGCATGTAGCACGCCGCATCTTCGTTGCATGTGCCACACCTGAAGACTTCCACCTCCTCCGGAAACACATCGTCGTACGACACCTCCTCATCGCCCTGCAGGTTGCACCCAACGACAAACCGCGCGGGTAACTCAACAATCGTGTCTGGCGGAGAAAAATCAGCGAAGGGATAACTATTGTCCACCTGACGGTTGTGTGCAAGCGCCACGGTGGTGCCGCTGCCCGATAACCTAATCTTGTACTGGGGGTACGGAATAGTTAATACTGAGGCTGCACCTACGCTGTTGCCCTCCACACGCCACTGCGCACCTCCCTCAAGGGTCGCCGAGCCAGACAAATACACCAGCGCGGAATCAAAAATTTCCGTCCCGTCAACAAAGGTGCAGTCTGCCACTCGCAGCAGCCCCGCGGAGCTCACGGTAGTATTCCCAAAAAGAATAACGCCATTGACCGAGCTCATCGTGTTGTTCTCCACGTCAAAGTAGCCGCCGTTCTTCAAATCAATAACATTAACGCAAACAGATGATTCCAAACCGTCATCGTCCTCCGTTGTCCTCAGCGTATTTCCCTTCACAATGATCCCGCCACCATCAACAACAACACTGATGAAATAGACCGCGTACCTACTCGCCTCAATGTAGTTGTCAAGTAGCAGCAGCGTCATATTCGCACCAAAAATAAACTTCGCAAAGGAAATGGCGTGGCCCGACGTCGTCACAAGCGTACAGCCCACCACCAATATCTGGGAGCTCGCGCCAAAATCACCCTGAAACACCAACTCACCAGAATCCAACATCGAAGAAGTCACGTCCACGTGCACACGCGCACCACTCCCCCTGATCGACAGGCCCACGAGGACGCACTGCAGCAGCGTGATGTTCAGTGTATGCTGTGGCGCGTCAAAATACGACAGGTCCAGCACAATCGCGGCGGTGAAGGTCACGTTGACAAAGCACAGACCACGCACACCGGGATCAGGAACGTACACGGAGCTGATGCTGCCACCGTGCACGCAGCGGACCTCCGTGTCCTTCTCGTCGGGGAGCGGAAGCGGTCCAAGGCCGTCCGGAACCGCAGCCGGCAGACACGTGTCA
>NW_001849536.1:248504-251149 GCF_000209065.1 Trypanosoma cruzi
CCACACGCAGGTCCGACGCAAGAGCGTACATCACGTGCGTCCGCGACCTAATAACGCAGTTGTCCATGTAGAAGACGCTGGACAGGTTCACGCCAAGGCCGCGCTCCACGAGGATCGCAGCGCACGAACAGCCGCCACACACCAGCGTCGACCGCGTCATGACAAAACACGTCGACAGAAGCCGGACACCGTCCAGGACAAGCGCGGGGCCGTGCCGGGATCCCGCATGGCCACGGGTCGTCGGCACGTACTGCGACCCGCCAACCGTCGCGCGCAGCGTTGAGTTCGCCAGCAGCACACTCGAGTGCAGCGGCATCGTGCCCTGCAGCACAATCGTGCCCTCCAGCGACGTCACGTTCGTCATGTTGACGAGGGCGTGCGGCATCAGGCGCGCCGTGCTCTCGCTGAGGCCGCCAATCCGCAGCTGTGCGCCACCCGCAAGCACGCAGTCGCGCAGCGTCACGTTCAGCGCGTCAGCAAACGCATCCATCAAGCGCAGGTCCACCGTCACAGTGATCGGTCCGCTGAAAACCACCGAGTCAAAGCACGCCGTCGCCCGCCCGCCGCCAACCGTCACCGACTCCGTCAGCGTCACGCCACTCACGCAGTCTCCCGCACCGCCACTGGCCCTCGCAGGCGGCACGTCGAACGGCAGGCATGCCTCGCCCACGCCGCCGGCACGGCAGCCGCACACGCAGTCGGAGAACGAAGCAGTCAGCGCATCGAAGCACGCCAGCGCAGCCGCACAGCCGTCGCACGGCACCACGCTCACGGAGGGCAGGCCGGCCATGCGGTAGTCGCTGCCGCTCTGCAGCACCCGGCCGCCAGCACGGTTGCACTGCACCGACACGACGCCGCTCGTGATCGCCAGCCCGGAGACAAGCGTCGCACCGGTGGCAGCGCAGCGCGCAATCGACACGGTGCCGCCGCTCAGCGTCACCCCCGACAGCGATGCCACAGACGACGCCTCGCCCACCGCCCACACGCCGTGCAGGTCCAGCCACCCGCCGTCACCGACAGTCCCACCGTCGCAGCGCACCAGCAACGACGCAACAGACCCCTCGACGCGCACGAAGCGCAGCACCGAATCAAGCACCGCAACACGCTCTCCAAGCACAATGCCGCCGCCACTGCTCACAACCGACACGTTCGTCACGGAGAACACCGAGTGGCTCCGCAAACTGAGACGCGACGAGGACGCCACATGCATCGCGGAAGCGGTCGGACCGCCCGACGCCTCCAGCAACACGCCGTCAAGCACCACCGCGCTCGACAGCAGGTCCACACCGCCGCCAACGTACAGCGCCGACCCGCCCGCCTGCGACGACCTCAGCACAGTGTTGCTCACACGCAGCTGCGTCTGCAACAGCGACGTCGCGTGCAGCACAAGCGGCGAAGCCACCGCGTCCGTCAGCCCGCTCAGCTGCGAGTAGCGCATCGGCCCCGCCGTCACAATCGTCGAGTCACGGACCGTCACGTTCGTGTGTGCCGGCAGGTTGTCCACAAACACGAGCGAGCAGTAGCTCCCGGACAGCCCGCTCACGCTCACCACCAGGCTCCGGTCACTCGTCGGCTCGCCGCTGTAGCCCCGCACGTAGATCTGCGCACCGCCGTCGCACACGCAGTTCCTCAATTCGATGCGCAGCGCACCGCGAAGCATCGCCGCAATGTCGAACACCACAGCCACGCCGTTCTTCATGTACACGCCGTCCATCAGCACCGTGTCCACGGCGCGGCCAACCGTGATGGCTCTGTTCACCGTGCCGCCCCGCAGTCGCAACACCACCGCATGCACCGCGGGCATCCATGCCGCAGCAGCAACCAGCACCAACGCCACAAGCAGCGCCACATGCACAGCCGCAATGGCCCTGCACCGCACACGGTGCCGGCTGCGCGGAAACGCATCCACCACAGGCCGCATCCACCGACCCAGACACGTATCAGCAGGGCTGTCGTGGCGTGTCGCACTCGCCCCGTCGACCATAACTCCTGTCTAGCAAATCCCTTTCTACAGATGGCGAATCCAGTGACACGATTCCGCCAGATCGTTATCCCAGTACTGCTAATCCTAATACTGCAATTAATCCCTAACACCTTGAAACGATAGTTGTGATGGTCAAGCAAAAGTATCTCTAACTGCACGCTCAGAAAAGGAATAAAAGGCAGCAACAACAGTATCCAAACACAGTGGCACGCAGAGGCAATCCGGTCATACACAATCCCCACCACAGTACAGCCGCCGACACAAAGCCGCGCAGACGCAATAAAGCCAGTGACCCCATCGCCCTCCCACCACCCACACAGCCCCACACAGCCACCGTGCCGAGTGGCGGAATCTCGGCAAAAAGCCACATGACCACTGGCACCGCTCCTGTTACCGAATGGCTGCATCACAGGGCGATCCCGATGCCGTGCACGACACACAAGAGCCGAGGCAGACCACGTGGCAGCGATACGACCGCCAGCCATCAAGCGCGTCCGAGAGGCGTTGGTGTTGGTGTTGCGTAAGTGGAGTGGAGAGCTCGCCGATCGCCAGCAGTCAAAACGTCGTTTCCAGTTCACGCGAGTCGGCATTGCGCAGCAAGCAGCGGCACCATACACGCACGGCATACACAACAAAGGAAAAATAAAGAAGCACGGCGGCG
>NW_001849536.1:251249-253375 GCF_000209065.1 Trypanosoma cruzi
TACTGCTAATCCTATTACTGCAATTAATCCCCTACCACCCTGAAACCGATAGTTGTGATGGTCAAGCAAAAGTATCTCTAACTGCACGCTCAAAAAAGGAATAAAAGGCAGCAACAACAGTTTCCAAACACAGTGGCACGCAGAGGCATCCGGTCATACACAATCCCCACCACAGTACAGCCGCCGAAACAAGGCCGCGCAGACGCAATAAAGCCAGTGACCCCATCGCCCTCCCACCACCCACACAGCCCCACACAGCCACCGTGCCGAGTGGCGGAATCTCGGCAAAAAGCCACATGACCACTGGCACCGCTCCTGTTACCGAATGGCTGCATCACAGGGCGATCCCGATGCCGTGCACGACACACAAGAGCCGAGGCAGACCACGTGGCAGCGATACGACCGCCAGCCATCAAGCGCGTCCGAGAGGCGTTGGTGTTGGTGTTGCGTAAGTGGAGTGGAGAGCTCGCCGATCGCCAGCAGTCAAAACGTCGTTTCCAGTTCACGCGAGTCGGCATTGCGCAGCAAGCAGCGGCACCATACACGCACGGCATACACAACAAAGGAAAAATAAAGAAGCACGGCGGCGGCACTCAAACACGGGGAAAAAGAGCCCACACCGATTGCACATTCCGATCGGCTCACAGACATCCGGATGGTGGTCGCGCCGCTGCTCTGCGGTGCGTGTGGTGTGTGACTGCAGTGGACAGAGGGGATGATGAGAGGGGTGGGAGACGCAGTGCGGCACACATCCATCTCGGCTAACTGTAACACCGGTGACGTCTTCCCGTCAGATCGCCTGCAGCAAAGACCGTCGCCGTCAGCAGCGGTCGGTGCCTTCCCTCTCCTACGGGGGCGCAACTGCACCGACGCCGTCGCTCGTCTCCTCCTTCACCAACACAACGAGGGAGCAACGGCAAAAGATGAGACACGCACGGCAGGCGCACAGTCGCAGAATCCCACCGATGCCGCCATGGCCAAACAAGATTAGCTGCAAGGCGCAAAAAGAAGAATAAACACCCCACCAAACGCTTTGGCGCCACGTGGAAGCACCGCAACCGACACACAAAGCGAAACACCGTGAAGCAGGCACCAAAACCAAAGCTCCTCCAACAAATTCATCGTGAAGCAAAAAAAAAAAAAACACGCAAACTGAAAAACAACAATGCCGGTGCAGAGGCAATAAATGGTTGTGGTGCGCAGCAGCCGTGGCATCGCGCCCCTCCCTCATCAAACGGCACCGCACCACAACGCAGCGTAACGACAGCGTGCAATGACGACGATTGAGTAGCACACACAAAGCGGCATAAACCTTTCATCCCGCACTCGCTCAAATTTACTCTCTCAGTATTTACTGCCAACAGCACAGGAAAGAACACGGAAGGGGACTGTCATACCATCCACCTTCTGCCCACAACAGATCCTCCCCATCCTCCTCCTCGCCACGCCCTGGGTGCCGCAAAACGCCGTCAAGCAAAGCCACGTGTATGAAAGTCCTCAATGCACAGGGCGGTGCTGGCAGCCACGCACGCTCACTCCCCCGCACACATCCTCTCCCACAACCTTCCCATACACAAAAGGGTAAAGAAATGGAGAAAAGAGGCCCGCCGCACAATGCACGCAGAAGCACCGCCATCCAATTCGCACCGCAAGAAAGAGCCATGCGCACCACACATACACGGCCACAACGAGAGGGACGGAGCGCACCCAAGTCCACGACGCTGCACTTTACTTCTCTCTTCCCCGACAAATTGGAATTACGCCCCACAGCAGGTCGTGGCGAGTGGCGTCCCACACCCACAGTGAGGCACGGCGCACACCATCCGCTCCCATCCGAGTGCACTCAGCAGGCCGGCGCCCAGTCACCCTCGTACCACCGCAATGGGAACCAAAAAAAATCGTCGTCGCGGACCATCGATGCCTCTAGCAGAAAAAGAAATAAAATGAGGGCATGTCAACAGCACAGCCAACAGAGAGACACTCAACGGGACAATTAAGCACTCAGCACCAGTGAACACCGCAAGGAAAAAAAAATGAACCGCAGCGATTTACCAAAAACCAAAAAAAAAGGGTGAAAGTCCAGAAGAACTCCCAAAATACTTAAAAAAGAAAAATTTGATTCGGAA
>NW_001849536.1:253475-271715 GCF_000209065.1 Trypanosoma cruzi
AAAATTTGATTCGGAAAGAAGTTCATTTCATGTGCCAAGAAGTACCATACAGTCATGTGTTTGTGTGTGCATATTGCCTGCAACAAGAAAAAGAGGTCAAAGAAAAGACCTTACTGTTCCACCAGCCCACACAACACCCTTCACATTTCATGCGGCATCCGGCCCGTTTTTCCAATCATCGTTTCGTGCAGTCCGTGGGACGCACAGCCGCGGAGCCGGCACCGCGTGTGGGCAAAAACAAACAAAGGGGGGAAACACGTCACTCATGACGGTGTGCAGCAGACACCCATTAAGTAAGGAAGACAGTGAGAATGCGCGGCTGGACGGCAATACGTTCACCACAGCTCCCCACCCTCCATCACCGCACGGTGGTAGAACACACCCGTCCACAGAAAAAAAAAGCAAAAAAAAAACACGGCGGCAGGGTGCGGCTGTGTGTGTGGCGCTGCAGGTGTCTGCCAGCCCTGGCCGCAAAAAAAACAAAACAAGAGGGAAAGAAATGTGTGCTCCGCCCCACCAGCCCTCGTCGCACGCCCACACGTCACGGCTCCCTCAGCGCGCCGTTCGTCGCGGCCCCTCCTCATGCGTGCAGCAGGCGAGGCGCACAGGGCCGTCGTCATGAGCGTGTCGGTGGGTGTGCGAGTGGAGCCGTTGGGCGGGAAACACACGGCACCCCTCACAGGAAGAGTGCAGAAGAAACAATTAAAAGAGGGAAGAGTAGAAAAAAAAAAAAAACTTCCATAGTGATTGCCCCCAAAAGCAAAAAAGAAGGGATGTGGGGAGTAAGAGAATTAAAACGCACAAATTAATAACAAAAAAAGACTAGCAAAATTTTTAAAGCAAACAGTAAAAAAAATTAAATTTACAAAAAACAACAAAAAAAGCCGAAGCGTGGGACGACCAGCGCACACACTCTCATTGCTCCCGTAAAGCAAAACACACACACAGGGAGAGAGAGAGAGAGAGGTCGCCCACTCAATGCAATGGAAACAAAACAGAAACAGTTACGGTGCTCCGCCCATGCAGCCAGGCAGGACGGCAGCGGTGCGTGTCGTGCAAAAGAGAGCACCAACGGGCCTGCATGGGTGTGCATGCAATATATACAATGGGCACATTATGTGTGTGCTGCGTGGGATGAGGTGAGGACGAGAGTCCATGCAAGGGGACACACACAGAGAGAGAGAGGGAAGGAAAAGTGTGTGTGCGGGCGGTGCACGGCTCTCTCTCCCTCACTCTCACGCAGCCACCACCGCAGCAGCAGCCGCACACACAACAACAAGAACAAGAGGCAAAAGAGGGGAGGTGGCGTGGGAGACCGCGGTGCTGCTGTCACTGTTGTTGGTTCCAACGGCGTTTTTATCTTTTTTGGGTACTTCGCCATCGTCTGTGGGATATCCATGCGGTTGTTCTTCCTGTTGTTGCTGCTGCTGTCCTTTTTCTCCGAATTGTTGAGGTTGTTGCGGTAGTTGTATTTGTTCTTGTTGTTTTTTCGTTTCATCTTCAGCATTCTCCTCACCAATTTCTTCATTTTCATCAGTAACGTCTTCTGTTTTTTCCGAAGATCTCACCGCAGATGTGCGAAGTCCTTCTGGTGGCGCTGCTGTTGCTGCTTCTGGTAGTTTTTCTTGTGGCCTTTCGTGTCTACCTCGTTGAATGGCCGCATCTTCCATTATGGAACCTTCCTTCTCTGCAGCTACCGCTGGTGAGTGATGTTCTTGCGGTGGTGGTGGGTGAACTTCCGTGCCGGTTTTAACATCCGTGTGGCTGCCCGTTGTCACGCCGCCCAGAGGCCCTGGACTGGCGTTGGGAGGTTCATTCACAACGTGTTTTGTCTCCTGAGCGTCACCCGAAGAAGCCGATGACAAGCCTGTCGGCTCATGAATTTCGGTTGGTTTACCGGGCTCAGGACCTGAATTCCCTTTACCTGCGCCTGGTTCTGGTACACCTTCGCTTAATTTCGACTTATCCTCCTCTCCTGGTGTGCTGTCTTCTGTTTGCTGATTTTTGGCGGAGTCATCGTTTTTCGACAAATTCTTTTGCGGACTTTCAAGATTTAATCCCACACTGTCGGGAGAAGGATTGTGCTCCGTAGATAAAGGTGTGTGGAGTGTTTGCTGATTACTGTTCCGTGTAATTCCTTTTGTAGCAACTGAGCGACCTGCAGCTTCTTCTCCTTGACTCTGATGTTCTTTAACTGTTTCTTTTCCTCCTTTTCCTTCTTCTATTATTATTTCTTCTGCTTCTTCTTTACTACCTTCTTCTGGTTCATCATCATCATCATCATCATCTTCTTCTTCTTCTTTGTCTTCTTCTTCTGACGAAGAGTCCGCTGCGCGTTTATTTGGCGCTTTTTCTTCAACCCGCAATACACCTGTTTGCTCGCTTGGCATTAGTGTTGCTGTCGCTCCATTTTCTTTTACCAACAAAACATTACCACCACCGCGAGCGCCACCGTCAACAACTTTTACCTGCTCTTCACATATACCGCCGGCACCGCACCACAGCACGCAGAGGGCACACACCAGCAGCACACGGCCAGTCATCATCATCGCCATAACTCCCGTCACTTGCGTGTAGCCTTCAGCACAAACTAACAACACGTCAACGCAGAGTAAAAGCAAAAAGAAGAGACAAGTCACACAGCCACGCACCGTCCCATCCAGCAATGAGAGTCACGCAGAGTAATGAACGGCATTAACGCTGCGCACAAGCCATTGGACAAATGTAGCCAGTAAAAATCCAAAACTCGCAAAACACTTAAAAATGAAAAAAGAGATATTTAAAGAAACGAGCCCAGGGCTCCGCTGCGCATGCATAGGAGTGTGTCTGGGATGCGTTCAATGCGGCGGATGCGGGAACAACGCGGAGCACACAGCAGGGCAGCGGAAGCAAAGGAAGCAAAACACAATCATCATAATTGCTCTTACTTTATACATCGGACCACAGTAGACGTACACATGTCCCCGCCGTTGGGTGCTGGTACGCACAGCCCGCATACACCTCTTCAGCCCACAGTGTTGTACGCCAGCGCGGATACGGCAAGCAGCAGCGGGGCACACACCCACGCAGAGCTGCTGAGGCTGCCGTCGATTTCGCGAAGAGGTGACGGTGCGCTGGTGGTCGTCGTCGTTGGCGCCGCTGTAGTCGTAATACCTGTTGCCTGTGGCGCAGTGGTCGTCGTTGTAGTTGGCGCATTTGTCGTGGTAGTAGTGGTCGTCGTATTTGCGGCAGTGGTCTCGCTCTCTGATACCTTCCTTACAGCAGTCAAACTTGTTGACTGCTGCGCATCGGATGTATCTGTTACTTCTGGATTAAGGGATTTCTCTTTTCCTTCTTTTGCCGCCTCAGTGACCCCATCAAGTGCCTGCTCCTGAACATCCTTCGGACTTTCTGACTTTAGCGTATCAACCATCGGAACTAGTGGTCCTGAGTTACTAGGAAGCATCCCATTTGCATTATCTCCCGCACCGGACGCCGTTTTTCCTGACCGTAATTCATCAACATCCGTATCCGAATTATGTTCCCCACCGAGCTCATTTAGCACTTCTGAAACAGTAACATGTACATTAACTTCTTGTTCAGGTTTAACCTCGCTTGCTGTAGCTCGCGCGGAAGAGAAGTAAAACAGAGCAACCACCAACAGGGCGCACAGCAGACGGCACGTCATCATCATCGTGAGTGTGGTCGTTCAGTGGTGTGGAGCTGATCTGCACAGTGAGGGACATGGAGAGCAACAGGGGAGACGAGAGGTGCGGCAGACACACACAGAGGGCACACCACATGAGGAGAGGGCAGCAGCCAGGCATGCACCGTACGCCGCACACCACGCACGACAAACACTCCAATCCACGGCAGCAGGCACACACACACACAGCCCTGCCGCAACACCAACACACACAGATGGAAGAGGGAGAAGCAAACAGGAGCGGCACACAAGGCTCCACCGCATGTGCATACGGCGAGAGCGGTCCGTTTTGTCGGCACCCCTCACGGAGGGTACGCACACACACAAGAGGAGGTGCGGTGCACACAGCAACACAAAAGCAAAGTAACAATAAAAGAGGAGAGATCCCCGCACACCACGTGGATTGTTGGTCCACGGGAAGTGCAACCAACAATTCGGTTTGTGTTCTTCCTGCTTCTCGCCGTCAAAGTGTTGCAATAGATGTTTGTTTTTCCTTTCGTTGCTGTGACACCTGATTCCTCACCGTTTATTGCGGTGGAAATGTAAATATGTGGGTGGACTCCCACACACCAGGACGCACCTTCGCCCTTATTTATTGGTGCATGGAAGGGCATGTGTGTTTGGTGTTATCTCGTCCATATATTCTTCTGGGTGCACATTCCCCTGCAGGCTGAGGGCGGGACGACGCTCTGTCGCGGCGCACTTCCCTCGCTTGCCGCCCACTGTGATTCATCCTGCATCACCCTCTTTCACATATTCCGTAGTGCCACACCGCTGATATTATTGCAGCCGCTGTGATTCCGCGTATTTCACGCATTTGATTGTGCCACAATACATCCGCTCGTGTGGCTGCCGCATCCAAACAGCGGTGCCCAACACCGTGAGCGGCAGTCCACATCCTTGCATGTCCCAACGCAGTGGTGTTTGACTGTCAGCCAGGCGACACACAACAGGAGAGTCTTGTGCTGGCAGTACAACACACGGGGCTGCAGTGAATGACTCGGGCGGGGACGCATCTACTTGTCGCAAAGCAGTGAAAAGGAGTCGGGTAAAATAATGCCGGCTGCACTCACGACACCATATCCACAGCCAAAGCATGCGACGTGATGTGTGTTTCACTGGTGCTGTGAAATGCCTGCAGACGACGTCACTAGTGGAGGCACACCACCTATGATCGGCGGACAGACAATAATCAACATGGGAGGCCACAAGAGGCAGCAACGACGCCAGCAGCAGGAGCAGCTCTCTCTCCCTCTCTCTGTTGTCTCCGAGAAGTAAACATTCCACCAGCCACAGCTGACTGTGCCATCGTGACACTCCATGCACGTCGTGGCTGCGCCAACACATCCTGTTCCCTGCAGCGCCTCAAAAGATGCCTCACTCCGTCCACTAAGTGCATCGATGTGGGCCGTGCCTCGGCTGCTCGTGAGGACCACAACGATGTGAGGGTCACCGAGTCGTAGCATGTTTGTTGTGACGTTGTTGCGTGGCACCTGCACACACACACACGCAGCGCCTGCATCCTCCCTTTTGTGTCCGCCCTCTGCCGGAGTGGCCACACACACGGGCAGCAGCAAAATCACTTCACCCTCGACGACACAAAATCAACACTGACATCCCTCGCGACGCAAAGATCTCAGTTGCCAGCACGGGCTTCCTGCCGCCCTGCCATCGACGCTGAAACACGGCACAGTGCACGCACTTATTTTCCCCGTGTGCAGTGAGCCGTTTGCTTCACACATTCTTCGGTGGGCTGACGCCCATAAAAGCACGCCACAAAAGGCCACTGTGATCGCACAAGCTCTTGCGATGAGCGTCGGTGTGTGCATGGACCCGCTGCTCACACGTGCCGGCAGGCAGCCTGCAGCCGGTGCCCTCGTGCCAGTTCATCGGCTCCATCACGGAAAAGAGAAAATGGCCTATTCCCGATGCACTTATTCCCACCAGCAGCACCAACACGCTGGTCGCCAGCCGTCATTCCTCAGCACATCCAGGAATGCCGAAAAGTGACGTGGAGCTGCCAGCCAGCAATGCCACAATCCCCGCACACATGTCGGCTCCACCAGAGAAGACACACAAATCACAAGCGACACCCCTCACATGTCATCCGAACATCATTCCGACACACCGCGACACGCCAAACAGAAGTATTCGTCACTCCATGCACCTCCTCACACAATCAAATATTCCACGCACCACGCACGGCAGCAGCTCACACGCAGTCAGACAAATGTTCCTCGGATCAGTGTTATCCACGTGCTGCGGTGGGAAGTAAACAAAAGAGACGGGCTGCCAAACCCCAAAAGAGTGCCACGACTGGCCGCAAGTCAATGGAACGCAGCCACTCAAATGAATTCAGTCCTAATGCCCTCAACCTCCCGCATTCTCCCACCAAAGCCCCAAGAGACGCAAATCAAAGGCATCGTCCAATAAATTCGCTGTGCAACACCAAGTGACGCCGTAGTGCCTCCTGCTGTCATCCGGGGCCGTTGTGGACGCCTTCACGAGGAAAGACACCCACCGGATATTCCAAACGGCGCTGTACACCTGCGACGCATCCGACGCTTTGGGACGCACGTGCCTCACTATCACCAGAGACGCCCACGCGACGTCGGACGCCCCACACAATCAAAGACGCAAGTATACGTCAGAGTAGCAGCAAAGCATCCGCTAGCAATCACACCGCAGGCATCATCGCAAACAGCACCAGCAGCGCTGCAGTCAACTGTGGGCTGCCATGGACCAACTGACGCATGGCGTATGTAGAAGAAAGAGCGTGGCGTCTTTAGAAGGATACGAGTAGCTGACACTTCCTTAACAGGATGAAAACAATACGGAAACAATAAGAAAAATTCAGGCGTCCACAGTCAAAGCAAACCGCCGATCACAAAAGCGGAATGGACGCACTCAACCACAACACAAGTAAAACAATGAAAAAAACAAAAACAAGAAGGAAAAAGTGTGGGACGAACAGCGCACACACTCTCATTGCTCCCGTAAAGCCCAACAGGGAGAGAGAGAGAGGTCGCCCACTCAATGCAATAAAAACAAAAAACAAAACAAAACAAAAGTTACGGTGCTGCGCCCATGCAGCCAGGCAGAACGGCAGCGGTGCGTGTCGTGCAAAAGAGGGCACCAACGGGCCTGCATGGGTGTGCATGCAATATATACAATGGGCACATTATGTGTGTGCCTCGTGGGGTGAGGTGAGGGCGAGAGTCCATGCAAGGGGACACACACAGAGAGTGAGTGAAAGACGAGTGTGTGTGCGGGCGGTGCACGGCTCTCTCACTCACTCTCACGCGGCCACCACCGCAGCAGCAGCCGCACACGCAACAAGAAGAAGAGGAGGCAAAAGAGGGGAGGTGGCGTGGGAGACCGCGGTGCTGCCGTCACTGTCGTCAGGCGCCGTGACACCTCTCATGACAACGCTTTCGACTGGTGTTTTCTTCGTAGTGCCGTCCTTCGCTTCACTTTCATTTCCTTTTTCTGTCCCGGCTACATCAAATTCCGGTGCACCTGCCGGAACCCTTCCTCCAGTGCCGTTGCCCAACTCATTATTTGCAGTATCGGTGGCTGCTAGGGTTGATTGTGACCCTTCTGTTGGATTTGCTGGTGAATCACCCCCTGGTATTCCCGGTGTTGATCCCATTTCTGCTGCACCGCCCTTCGATGTTTCTGGAGTTGGTGCTGCCACCGGTGTTTCCGCACCAGGCGACAGTTTGTCTTGCGGTGTTGAGGATTCTGCGGCCTCAACTGGATCGCCAGTGTACTTCTTGCAAATCTCCTCGGCTTCAGGGTCATCAGAATCAGTCGACGCCATATTATAATAAACTTCACAAATCTCCTTCATCGATTCATGCATACAGCTCTTAAACGCTGACTCATCCAAAATTCCTCCCTTCGTACTGTTTTCCTTGCATGTCTTATTAGTTTCAGGATACCAAAGTAAAACCATATTCTTTGCCGTATCACTTCTGTCACTAGTAAAACCACCGGCCGCCGACAACACCACCGAAGCACCGCACCACAGCACGCAGAGGGCACACACCAGCAGCACACGGCCAGCCATCATCATCGCCATCACTCCTGTCACTTGCGTGCAGCCTTCAGCACAAACTAACTCCCCGTCAACGCAGAGTGAAAGCAAAAGACACAACCACGCACCGTCCCATCCAGCAATGAGAGTCACACACCACCGCAACAGCAGCTCAAACACCATAAGACATATGGAATCAGTAAAAAAGGTAAAAAACAAAAAAAACGCACAACGCCCTGCAAACCAGCAATTAAAATAAAGCAAAACAAATGCTTAAAAACACACAAACGGTTCCAGCGCGCATGCATATGAGTGTGTCTGGACGCGTTCAACGCGGCGGATGTGGGGCACAACGCGGAGCACACAGCAGGGCAGCGGAAGCAAAGGAAGCAAAAACACAATCATCATAATTACTCTTACTTTATACATCGGACCACAGTAGACACACACATGTCCCCGCGGTTGAGTGCTGGCACGCACAGCCCACATACACATCTTCAGCCCACAGTGGTGTACGCCAGCGCGGATGCGGCAAGCAGCAGCGGGGCACACCCACGCAGAGCTGCTGAGGCTGCCGTCAATTTCGCGAAGACATGACGGTGCTCTGGTGGTAGTTGTAGTTGGCGCCTCTGTATTCATGGCCGTGTTAAGTGGTGCCTCTGGCGCGGTGGTTGTTGTGGTAGTCGTTGTACCTGGCGCAGGGGCATCGCTATCTGATACCTTCATTATAGCAGTCACACTTGTTGGATGCTGCGCATCGGCTTTACCTGTCAGTTCCAAATAAAGGGGCCTCTCTTTCGCTTTGTTTGCCGACTCAGTGACCCCATTAGGTGGCTGCTCCGGATTGGTTGTAATTTGTCCCACCGCCGTAACGGGCGCACCATCGTGTGTCTGTGGCGCACTGTGAGATTCTAGTCTCTGTTCCTTATCATTCGTCGGATTGGACGTCTGACCCGCATTGTTCTGGCTTCCTCCCTTCAGATTATCGGGCGTCCCTGATGTCTGTTCCGTCTCGACTGATGTCTTTGGCGCAGGGGAGTGTCTGAACTTGCAACATCCTGATCCTCATCAACCGTTGTCACGCACACGGACGGGCAGCAGCACAGCGCGAGCACCAACAGGGCGCACAGCAGACGGCACGTCATCATCGTGAGTGTGGTCGTTCAGTGGTGTGGAGCTGATCTGCACAGTGAGAGACATGGAGAGCAACAGGGGAGACGAGAGGTGCGGCAGACACACACAGAGGGCAAACCACATGAGGAGAGGGCAGCAGCCAGGCATGCACCGTACGCCGCACACCACGCACGACAAACACTCTAATCCACGGCAGCAGGCACACACACACACAGCCCTGCTGCAACACCAACACACAGATGGAGGAGGGAGAAGCAAACAGGAGCGGCACACAAGGCTCCACCGCATGCACACACGGCGAGAGCGGTCCGTTTTGTCGGCACCCCTCACGGAGGGTACGCACACACACGAGAGGAGGTGCAGCGCACACAGTAACACAAAAGCAAAGTAACAGTAAAAAAGGGAATGATCCCCGCACACCACGTGAATTGTTGGTCCACGGGAAGCGCAGAAAATATTCATCACAAAGCAACCTTTTATCTTGTTTTAGTTGTATGCTGCTACAGTAAAGAGTGAGCGGCGCAAGGGCCGTCCGTAGCAACGAGGCAAGTATTCCGTCTCATAGGGGCCGTCATGCGGGCTGAGGCAGTCCTAGACGGTAGCACGCCCAATTCCCAACGACGGGGCATTCCCACAGTGGATGATGCAGAGTTTCCCGTGGTCCGTCGTGGGATCAGCAGCCCGTGGCGTCTGTGATGAAGCGGCGGCGGAGGAGCCTGTTCCATATTGAGTACCCGCGGTTGTGCTTCCTGCGTGTTTGGTCTGCTGGCGTGCTTGGCACTTTCGGTGGAGACCTGTGCGCGAGGCGCCTGTTAGGAAGACGGTGGCGCCATTGCGGCATCCGCATGCGAGGCGTTCTTCGACCATTGGAACACCAGGATGAGCACGTCCGGCAAACGCCCTCATATTGTGGACGGACGAGCGCACTCTGCCGCAGATCGGGCAGGGCGACGTTGATCCGCTGCTCGTCATTCTACGAGGAGTTGCCGTCGACACGCCAGGTGGAGGTTCCGGAGGCAGGAGCGGGTCGATCTCCTCGGTGAGGGAGGGAAGGCGCTACCGACATAAAGGGCTGCCTGTAATCTGCAGGGCGTGCGCCATTCTACCGAAGAGTGGGCAGGAGTCGCATCGCAGTTGTGCGCAGAGCTGCGGGTCGTGGCACAACATTTGGCCGGACACAAGTAATAGAGTTTTCGCTATACCGACGAGCGCCTGTAGTGTGGTGTACGCGCCTTCTTCCTCCTCCTGGACTTCCTTCCAGCATAACCTCTTGACGGCGGTAAGGAATTCCACGTGCCAGATTGGGATACCCCATTGCGGGGAGGGAACTTGCAACCGCGGCTTCTTCGCCAGCGGCCTCATTGCATGGCACACCGCAGTGCGAAGGGGAGAACATAAATTCTACAGAGTGACCTCGCTTCACCAAGAAAAGTAGCATAATCCAAATTTCTTCAGTAACGTAGTCTCGCACGGCCAATGGACCGGCGCGGTGTGCCTCAATTGCCGACAGGGACTCCGTAGCCACCAGTATTCGTGTGGGCAATTGGGATGTTTTCCAGACGAGGAGGTATGAGATGTCTAAAGCCATTTTCAGTGGCAAGGCACTCCGCTCTCTACGAGCATGCGAGCCTGCCAGCTGATGCACGATGGACCTCCACAGGTAGATCATTTGTTTTTGTGGGGCCGTATAATAGTGCAGCGGACCCAGATGCGAGTCCAGCGAGAGATGGAGAAGCGACCGTCCATGATTCAAAACTGTAATCCTATAGAAAGGAGTAAATGGAATCAAAAGCCGTGCGCGTGACATCATCAGACGCCTTGGACAAAAAGTGGCTGATAAAATCTCACTTTATTACAACTCACGGTGTTCCAGGGAATAATTCGGTGTTGGGTAAGAGGAGCACGATTGTGGTTGTGGGGCATCCCAATAATGTTACTGACGCATCGTAATTCATTAATAACAACATCTTTCAAAAGCGGAATTGATGTCGCCGCTTTATTATGCATGGACGGCGGCATACATTCCGAATAGATAAGGAAACGCAAATCCTCATAATCATGGAGGCCTACATAGCGTTCGTATTGTGTGAGCGCACAAGGCCAGAGTGTCTTCCGGAGCGGGAGAGGATTAGCCTTCAAATATACCGATGTATTCTCCGTTGATATGATAAGGCCAAGGGATGTTTTGCAACTTTTGCGATACCGTACTTCCATATTATGGAGGTAGGTGGGGGCAAGGCATGGGACAATTGCATCGCCAGAATACAGTGACACGCTATGAACGTATCCAATCAAAAAGGATTGCATGGTGCGATGGGACGCAACAGCCCGTGCAACCAGCCGCAGCTGATAGCAGCGTAGCTTGATTTCATTTGAAGCGGTGGAAGCGTGCGTAATCAAAATTAAGAAGTCGGTCAATCGTGGTGCCCAGCAAGCGTACTGGGCATGACTGAATACGTAGTTTCCCATTGCCAAGATGGAGATTGACCATTTCATCGTCAGACCGTGTGTGTGAAGAGATGTGGAATAGAGCAGCTTCACTCTTATCAACGTTGATTTTGTGGTTGTGCTCAGCAGCCCATGCCGTTATAAGGGACAGGGCAATTCGCGTTGCCGCAGCACATGCATGGGTGCCCGCACCTGAGGCAGCAACTGTGAGGTCGTCAGCGTAAATGAGTGCGGAGGCAGAATAGATGTTGTCCATGCGGCGCAGCAGGTCATCCACACAGTGGAGGAAGAGTTGGGGTCGCAGGGCGCTGCCTTGCGGTAGTCCGGCTGGGGTGAGTTGTTTTCGGGAGTGCTGTTCGCGAGTGCATACCCTAACATGGCGGCGCAGCAGGTTGTTATGCAGCCAGCGTTTGGTTCGGGGGCCAAGGCGCGGAATTCTGTCGAGCGTTCCAAATAATTTCCCATGGCCAACAGTGTCGAACGCAGTCGAAAAATTAATCAAGACTACGAGCGATGGTGACGAGGGTGTCGTGTGGAGGCGCCGCCTCCAGGGCGCGCATGCTCCACAATGCTGAACTCATTCAATCCACGGGTAATTTCACCAAAAACAAGTGTCACCACGTCCGATGTAGAACGCGAAGGTGCAAGTCCAAATTGACGTGAGTGGTGCGGCAATAACGCTGACAGACGGCGGTGAATCATCCCTTCGGTTAACTTTGGTAAAACAGAGAGCAGCGTGATAGGTCTGTAGCTCTCTGGGCGGCATGGATCTTTCCCGGGTTGGGAAATGCGAATATTGTCCTCAATTTTCCAGGAGCCAGGCAGGCTGTCATTTGCGAAGGAGTTGTTGATCATCGTTCTAAGAGTGCCGCGCGCAACGAGCCCGAGATGGTGCAGGAATTCATTCAACATGTTGTCGGGGCCAGGGGCTGAGCCGAGCAATGAGTCACGGATGGTCACGTCGAGTTCACACGGCGTGAAAGGCCGATCCATTTCCCAGTCACCAGGAGGAAAAGGAGTGCGGCGTGCAGCAGCAGCAGCATAAGGTGATGTGGCACGTGAAACCCGCAAAAAATGACGGACGAGTAGATTTGTCTGTTGCCGAGGCAGGGCGCAAACGCGGCCAAAATCAGTGCGGAGCACAACCGATTCCAGAGGATGAGGGTGCGGCGCCGCCATGGCGCGGAGATATCGCCAGCTTGGGATGGATGGGGCTCCAAGTTTTTTCGCACGGACCTCTAGCGGCATGGAGAAGCCACGGCGTAAGGCTTGATTTCTTTCCTCCTTTTTTCGGGCACATTCGGCTCAAAGTAGGCTGTCTCCAGGCGAGGCAATGTGTGTGCTTTGTGTGCTGCTTCTGCGACGACCTCGGCTTGCACCATTTCGTTTGTCCAGATCGTTTTGGGGCTTTCACGGCTGCCGCGCGGGGTATGGCACTCAGCCGCTCGTACGATACCTCTGCGGATTTCCAACCATGTGGAGTCGGTGGCAGGGAGTGTTTCACACAACGAGGTTAAAGCAGGCCAATCCGCTTTGCGCAGGGCGAATGCGGCTTTCTTCCGTCGAGGCAGCGTATTGGCTAGTCGCGGGATGCCATCGTCCATCCCTACCGAGTAAGATATCAAGCGGTGGTCCGAATCCATGTAGGGAGTGGATTTCCAGTGGGAAACGCGTAGGGAGCAATAAGCAGTCACGTCAGGGGACGAGACATTACGATGCATGATCCGTGTTGCCTGCGTCGGGTCATTTGCCGGCTCAAAATCCATATCGATTAAAACAGCGGCGAAGTCCTCCCCTCCAGTCATTGGTGGTGTATGGCTGTCCCGAAACTCATGATGTAAATTCAATTCACACGCAATAATCGCAGCGGGTCCTAAGTGGCGGACGATATTGATAAATGAAGGGTTTTGAACAGTTGCTGTGGGGAGGGTTGTAGAGATTCGGCACGCAAATGCTGGAACAGCGCTGTGGAAATGCACGGACAGCGATGGTCACCAGGAGGTCTGTGCCAGGGAGCGACAGGCGCTTGCACGGCAGAGAGTGACGCACCTGAATGGCAACGCCACCACCGCGCCCAGTGCAGGCCTGAAGAAAGTCATTGCAGCCAGAAACTTTTGTCGCTACGTTGCTACGGTTATTCATTTCCTGGAAAAAAAAAGATGTCTGTTTGATGCAGCTCCCATCGCGCAGCAAATGCATTTTTTTTTTACGGACGAGAGGCCTGCAGTGTTAAGCTGCCAAATATTGATGTAGCCATCCATCCTCGGTGCCAGGGTTCTTGTGGACGTCACCGCAAAGGGTGATATCAACGGAGTGACCGCAGCGAAACGGTCGTGCAGTTTTGTCCGACAGCCTGCAGGCAGACCGCTTCACCTTCCCACACCGGGCACTGGCGTGGAACCTTCTCGAGGGGTGGAGTCGTCTTGGTCCCCGTCGTGCTCGCAGCAACGCCCTGCTGCGGAGTTCCTATACGCAACCAGAGCTCCGGCACCGCGACAAGGTGCGGACCCCATCGCTGGGGCCAAGAGAAGCCGCAGTGCCTCCTGCTCTCATCAGGGATCCTTCTTGACGTCTTGATGCGGACAAGCGCCCATCGGTTCATACAAGCGACGCCGCACACCTGCGACACATCCTGCGCTATGAGGGGCACGACCCTCACCACAGCCGGAGTCGCCCACGCGCCTTCGGTACGCACCGCATAGTCAATGAAAAAGCAGGGATGCGTCAGGGTGACAGCAAAGCATCCGCTGGAAAATCACTTCGCACGCATCACCAAAAGCAGCACCAGAAGCGCTGCAAGCCACGGGTTAACGTGGACCAACTGACGCATGGCGTATGTAGAAGAAAAAACTTAGTGGCCTCACAAGGATAAAAGAGGCTGACACTTCAATACAAAAAAAAATGATATGGGAATAACAAAGAAGATTAAATTGTCCACAGTCAAAGCAAACCGCCGATCAAAGAAAAGTGGAATGGATGCACTCAACCAGAACAGAAACAAAAAATCAACAAAAACAAAAAAGAAAAAACGAAGCGTGGGACGACCAACGCACACACTCTCATTGCTCCCGTAAAGCCCAACAGGGAGAGAGAGAGAGAGGTCGCCCACTCAATGCAATGGAAACAAAACAAAAAACAGAAACAGTTACGGTGCTCCGCCCATGCAGCCAGGCAGGACGGCAGCGGTGCGTGTGGTGCAAAAGAGAGCACCAACGGGCCTGCATGGGTGTGCATGCATATATACAATGGGCACATTATGTGTGTGCTTCGTGGGGTGAGGTGAGGGCGGGAGTCCATGCAAGGGGACACACACACAAAGAGAAAGAAGAACGAGTGTGTGTGTGGGCGGTGCACGGATCTCTCTCCCTCACTCTCACGCGGCCACCACCGCAGCAGCAGCCGCACACGCAACAACAAGAAGAAGAGGAAAAAGTGGGGAGGTGGCGTGGGAGACCGCGGTGCTGCTGTCACGGTCGCCTGTATTGGCGGTGGCATTTGTACGAAGGGCGTTTTTATCCTTCGCGGATTCTTCGCCATTTTCCGCGGGGTGTTCATGCTGTTGATGTTGTTGGACTTGTGTTTCATCACTTTGGTGCTGCTTTTCATGATCTTCTTCCTCTTCTTCTTCTTCTTGTCGTGTGTGTCCAGTGCCGGATGTCGTCCCTGCCGGTATTTCGGGTGGCGAGGAGTTGTTAGCCGCTGCTGCAGCAGGCGTCTGATCTCCTGTTGAAGAGTCCCCTGTTGTGTTAGTTGGATGACTGCCTGAGGACCCCGCTTTACCACCACTGCTTCCAGCTGAAGAATCAACACCAGGAGAAGGAGCACCAAAAGGACCAGGAGAAGGAGGATGAGCGGGAACAGATGAACCAGAAGAAACACCACCGGTGTCATGACCACCAGCAGAACCATCACCAGGAGCAGCAGGAGCAGCAGGAGAAGCAAGAGAAGAACTAGAAGGAACGCTGCCGGTGGCATGATCATCAGTAGAACTTCCACTGCCACCACCACCAGAACCGCTTCCTCCACCGCCTCCACCACCAGAAGCCCCGGCAGCACCACCGCCTCCACCGCCAGAATTTCCACCATCACCAGAATCACCAGAAGAAGCACCACCAGAAGGACCAGGAGCGGGAGCAGCAGGAACGGGAGGAGAAGCCCCTGGACCAGAACTGCCTTCACCACCAGAATCACCACCACCACCAACATCAGGAGCCCCTGGACCAGCAGAACCACCAGAAGCACCAGCGTTGGAAGTCCCACTTGAATGCGAATCGTTCGGTATTACAACGGCAGTATTATCTGTTCCAGCCGAAGCTTCAACGGCAGTAATGGGCAGTACTGACCGCAAAGGCATCGTAATCGCAGTTTTATTACATCCGTCAGGCATGTGGGATCCATTCTCACCCAACACTCCCGACGCCATGCAGCCGCCCAGTGCGTTGGTGTCAACGTCCCTCGCATAAACACCGCCGGCACCGCACCACAGCACGCAGAGGGCACACACCAGCAGCACACGGCCAGTCATCATCATCGCCATCACTCCTGTCACTTGCGTGTAGCCTTCAGCACAAACTAACTCCCCGTCAACGCAGAATGAAAGCAAAAGGAGAGACAAGTCACGCAACCACGCATCGTCCCATCCAGCAATGAGAGTCACGCACAGTAATGAACGGCATTAACGCTGCGCACAAGCCATTGGACAAATGGAGCCATTAAAAATCCAAAACTCGCAAAACACTTAAAAATGAAAAAAGAGATATTTAAAGAAACGAGCCCAATGCTCCGCTGCGCATGCATAGGAGTGTGTCTGGAATGCGTTCAATGCGACGGATGTGGGGCACAACGCGGAGCACACAGCAGGGCAGCGGAAGCAAAGAAAGCAAAAACACAATCATCATAATTACTCTTACTTTATACATCGGATCACAGTAGACGTACACACATGTCCCCGCGGTTGAGTGCTGGCACGCACAGCCCGCATACACATCTTCAGCCCAGAGTGGTGTACGCCAGCGCGGATACGGCGAGCAGCAGCGGGGCACACACCCACGCAGAGCTGCTGAGGCTGCCGTCAATTTCGCGAAGATGTGACGGTGCGCGGGTGGTCGTCGTAGTTGGTGCTTCCGTAGATGTAATGATTGGTGCCTCTGTGGTTGTTGTTGTGGTAGTGGTACTTGTCGTTGGTGCTTTTGTCGTAGTCGTCGTTTTTTGCACTGTGGCACCAACTTTTGAAATCGTTGCGGATTTACCCGCAGCACTTGTTTTCGCTGACTGAACAGACGCAACTGATGCATCTTGACTGTTGGCATTCTCATTGGCTTTCGGAACTGTTTTTTCTTCTACATTGTTATTCTCTTGAACCGTTGGTGTAACGACCCCTGGGCCTGGGGCCTCGTTTTTATCCTTCTGCCCACCGTCCGTCCCACTTATTCCCGATTGTGGATCGGAATTCTGAACGGATTGAGTTATTTTATCGCTACCCTCTGTCACGCACACGGACGGGCAGCAGCACAGGGCGAGCACCAACAGGGAGCACAGCAGACGGCACGTCATCATCGTGAGTGTGGTCGTTCAGTGGTGTGGAGCTGATCTGCGCAGTGACGGACATGGAGAGCAACAGGGGAGTCGAGAGGTGCGGCAGACACACACAGAGGGCACACCACATGAGGAGAGGGCAGCAGCCAGGCATGCACCGTACGCCGCACACCACGCACGACACACACTCCAATCCACGGCAGCAGGCACACACACACACAGCCCTGCCGCAACACCAACACACAGATGGAGGAGGGAGAAGCAAACAGGAGCGGCACACAAGGCTCCACCGCATGTGCATACGGCGAGAGCGGTCCGTCGTGTCGGCACCCCTCACGGAGGGTACGCACACACACAAGAGGAGGTGCAGCGCACACAGCAACACAAAGGCAAAATAACAGTAAAAAAGGGAATGATCCCCGCACACCACGTGGATTGTTGTTCCACGGGAAGTGCAGCCAACAATTCGGTTTGTGTTCTTCCTGCTTCTCGCCGTCAAATTGTTGCAATAGATGGTTTTATCCCTTCCGTCGCTGTGACACCTGATTCCTCACCGTTTATTGCGGTGGAAATGAAAATATGTGGATGGACTCCCACACACCAGAGCGCACCTTCGCTCCTATTTATTGGTGCATGGAACGGCATGTGTGTTTGGTGGTGCCTCGTCCATATATTCTTATGGGTGCACATTCCCCTGCAGGCTGAGGGCGGGGTGACGCTCCGTCGCGGTGCACTTCCCTCGCATGCCGCCCACTGTGATTCATCATGCATCACCCTCTTTCACATATTCCGTGGTGCCACACCGCTGATATTATTGCAGCCGCTGTGGTTCAGCGTATTTCACGCATTTGATTGTGCCACAATACATCCGCTCGTGTGGCCGCCGCATCCAAACAGCGGTGCCCAACACCGTGAGCGGCAGTCCACGTCCTTGCATGTCCCAACGCAGTGGTGTTTGACTGTCAGCCAGGCGTCAGACAACAGGAGAGTATTGTGCTGGCAGTACAACACACGGAGCTGCAGTAAATGACTCGGGCGGGGACGCATCTATTTGTCGCAAAGCAGTGAAAAGGAGTCGGGCAAAATAATGCCGGCTGCACTCACGACACCATATCCACAGCCAAAGCATGCGACGTGATGTGTGTTTCACTGGTGCTGTGAAATGCCCGCAGACGACGTCACTAGTGGAGGCACACCACCCATGATCAGCGGACAGAAAATAATCGGCATGGGAGGCCAAAAAAGGCAGCAACAACGCCAGCAGCAGGAGCAGCTCTCTCTCTCTCTCTCTCTGTTGCCTCCAAGAAGTAAACATTCCACCAGCCACAGCTGACTGTGCCATCGTGACACTCCATGCACGTCGTGGCTGCGTCAACGCATCCTGTTCCCTGCAGCGCCT